>NW_017299882.1:98678-119018 GCF_001594075.2 Trachymyrmex cornetzi | reverse complement strand
CTTGACGCTACAAACGCTTCGAAGCGTTTGAGCGACCAATCAGAACAAAGAATTTTACGAATTTACTAATCAAAGAACGCTTCGAAGCGTTTGTAGCGTCAAGTGGACCGCAGCCTGAGTCTGCTGAACGCAGCCATTGATACCCAGGAGCCATAAGGACACGTAATGGCGGAGCCAATCACCATTAGGCACATGCATTGGCGCCACTCTATATATCCCTTCTAACCTAACCGATCGTATGAAATTTAAATTCAAAGCGATGCTGAACGATGTGTCACGTGTTCCGAAAAAAAAAGTTATTTACATTGTTCCATATATCTGACGTAAATATTTTAATATAACAAAAAACAAAGGACGCAGTACCTTGAGTACAGTGATTGAAGTAGTTATCTCAGAGTAATATTGCTTTTTAGAAATTAATATTCCTGTAAACTTGGTTAAGTTAAAGGCTGCGTTCCATTGCACGCCTAATGTGCATGATGTATCATTTTATTCTTGTTTAACATTCTGCGAACAAATATAAAATGATATCTCGTACCCGTTATGCGTGCAATGAAATGGAGCTAAAGAAAGATATGTTTGTATACATGTATTTGTGATTACATACACTTCCCTGTATTAATTATATTTAACATTGTATAAAGTACAAATTTCATTGTATATTAAATTTAATTCGATCTTTGCAGCAAGCTGTGATGGATGAAGATAGACCTGTGAAACAGAATGAAGATAATCTGGAAGAGATAATTGATAAACAAACCACAAGGCTCCAGGAACTGGATATGACCACAGCATTAATAAAAAGTATTATTGTGGCATTTGTTGCACTTTCATAAAATTTTAATGGATGGATTTTTTTATGGATGATTCTATGATATGCTCTTAAGAGGAGTTACCTTCTTCCAATGAAATATTGAAATTTTTTATTAATACAAGATAAAAAAGAATAGCTTATTTGCTTTCTGTGTAATAATGTATTTGTTGGTATTTGTCAGAATCATATTTTATTCCTTATAGGTAAGCAAAATATAAAAGGTGAACTTCGGGACGCACATGAAGAAGTACAGCAAATTTCAGGTGGCATCAGCGAAGCAAAAAAAATGTTATGTAAAATGCATGAACAGAACTCTCGTTTGAGGGTATGTATAATCAAGTTATTTCTAAAAATTGATTTTAAGAACTAGAAATTAATTAAGATATCTTTATTTACATGAAGGAAATATTCACATTAGTTGAAACTTTGGACAAAAGAATTCTCCATCAAGAAGAAAATATTCCACCTGAACTCATACAAGGTTATCAGGAGGCCATTTATACTCCTTTGCCAAAATATCCTATAAATCCAATACACCAGTCGACTAGAAAAACGCCTAATAGTGTAAGAAACACCACACCATTTGAAAAAGAAGAAACAGTGAAAGATTGTAAAAGAACACTTTTTAATGAACCAGAAGTATGCCCAATAATACGACTTATCACTGTAGAAGAATTCAATACAGTACCTAAATATATTATTGGAAGACAAACTGTTAATAGTTTAGAGACAATTAATCACTTTATAAGTGCTATAAATCAAACGTTAATTACAAAGTATACACTTTTATCAATGGGAAAGGCTCTCGCTCAAAAAAAGGGTGATATTAATTTGTATTTACACTATAAAAAGCAAGAGCTTGATGTCCGAGATGAAGATGGTAAGTCTTAACAACTTATATAAGTGTGTTAGGAAATATGTGTAAATAGTTGTAATAATATGTAAATATAATATATATTTCACATATGTGTGGAAACTTTTGCACGCCACTATATATTTTATATCAAAATAATTTTCAGGATATCTCTACTTCTTCACAGCTGAGGATTATTATAGACAAACAAAAACAAAAATTGATAAGACTAAGTTGAACTTACTAACAGCATTGCGCCATTGCAAACGTTTACGAGAATGTAGGATCAGAAATGAATTACGATATGTTATAACATTACATTAACTCATACAATTTTCTTTGTATTCATAGACTTTTAACATTATCGTGATAAGAAAAATGTATTAATTTACAAATAATGTTCTGAATATATGTACACTTCTAATAAATAGATAACATTGTTATCTGTCTATTGTTTACATGGTATAATTTTAGAATCTATGAAAATAGCATATGTAAGTTATTTGCAATATTTCTTAAAATATTAATGTCAGAAATACATATTGATATTTTTATATATGAATTATTAATTTTTGTAAACAATTATAAATCTATATAAAAATATAATAAATATAAAACCATGTTACCAAAATTACATACGTTTTATTTTTGATAAGATTAATTTTTCTATATTTTATTCAGTAAATATTTTTAAGCAATTCAATGAAGTTGTTAAGTACTACTAAATTCTCTTTTATATACATATATATACATAAAATATATTATATATGAATTAAATAAAAAATATTTAATCATATACATATATATAAATATGTATATAGATATATGTATATGTATATATAACCTCCATTTCTCTGCGCTTCTTTGTATTAAATTTGGAGACAAAATAGAAACGGCAAAACAGCCTTCAATTGTTTCAGAAGTAGCAGGCAGTTATTCCAGTTAACTAACCAATCTATTTGTTCGTCTTTGAAGAAGCTGAATCGTGGTAGCACGAAATTTCGCTATATCAAGAATATTGAGTTTGCCATGAAAGAATATTTGAATATTTGTGTTCTTTTCAGAGAAAATAAAAGGTAATCTGTGTTTTATTGTAATATTCCAAGTATTTTTTACAATGTGTAAAATAAATTTAATATAATTAGGATGCATTATAATTTTGTTTTAAACGTTTAGAGTAAATAAAAGAACTAGAAAAATTAGAAAATATCAAATAATATTTTAAAAAAACATGGTTTTTTAAATAAATAATATCCACTGTAATTTATAGGTAAAAACGATTATACCTGATATTAGCGTATATCTAATATCTTAGAATTTTATAAACATTTTGCGAAAGATAAGTGGTTAAGTATAAGGTATTTGTAATTGATTGTTTATCACATTGTATAAATTTAACTTGCAGCAATAAAACATGTTCAAAGCAGAGTCAATTAGTACATTAAGTGATTGTGAAGATGATATTGACAATTTGGAGGGTTCTATGATATGGTCTCAAGAGGAGCCACTTTCTTCCAATGAAATATTGGAATTATCAGCACAAGATGAAAGAGAAAACAGCTTATTTGCTTTCTGTCGATTGTGTGCTGGTCAAACTACTAATCCAATATATATCTATTCTGAATCTGGAGAATCAATGAAATTGGCACATAAAATAAATACATGTCTAAGTGTTAAGGTAAAATATTTTTTTTACTTTATAAACATATATATTGCATACTGTGCTTCTTACAAATGTATATAAAAAATGGAAATAAACCTATGAAAGGCTGCGCATGATGAAAGAAATAGGAAATAGCAAACAATAAGAATTTCAATCTATCAGAAATCATGTATTTTGGAATACACAGTTTCTGATAGGTTGAAATTCTTATTTTCTGTTCCCTGTGTTCTCTATATTCCTTTCATTGTGTGCAGCCCCTAATACAACCGGAAGATATAAGTCTTTGTACAAAAGTTGAAAATGCAGAATAAACTTTTTTAGTCTGAGGCTTTGTTTTCGAGAAAAGACATTTAAAAATTGCATTGAGTGCCATGCATTTAATGAAGATACAATTTTGTGGAAAGATGTTATAAATGTTACAGAATAAATACGTAGATGTAGGAGGAAATGCCAATGTGAGCCAACACCAGTTCTTCGTGTAATCCAATGCATATATTAAAAATATGTTACAGATGTTTCGACCCTAGTATTGGATTTTCCTCAGTGTATAAAATATAATGAAGTTTGGTATTAATCCATGAAATCAATTAATATAATTTGTATTATGACTTAGTCACAAAAGATTGACATTTTTCTTGTTTTAATATATGTACATAGTTTATGTTTACGTATTTACCTCCAATCTATGGCTGCACTCATCAGAAAAAGCAGCTTTGCAACTGTTGTAAAATTCTTGAATATGATTGGTTTATACATTTAGATCCAATGAGGAACTAAGAGCAAGACTAATCATATTGAAGAATTTTACAACAGTTGCAAAGCTGCTTTCTCTGCTGAACGCAGCCTATGTTTATACTTAATCATCAGACGTTGCTCTCTATTCTTTCTTATTTTTCTTTTTGGGACTTGACTTTCTTCAGTACAACGATATCTCTCTCTGTATTCACATCTTATTGTAACAGACCATCGTTAATTTTATTGCTTCGTAACTGTTTCATAATTTTGACTAACAATAAAAGTTTATTTGATTAATTTTGACATAGTTTATTTTAATTAATTTATTAAATCTCTTATGAATTTTTTATTCTAGTGGAATTTTTCAATAAATACTTTATACTTGATAAAATATAACAGACTGAATATTACAATTAGCAACAATAGATTAATGATGTTTTGACGATTGAGCATTTACTTATATTAATTGATTTCATGGATTAATACCAAACTTTATATTTTATACACTGAGGAAGATCCAATATTGGGATCGAAACGTCTGTACCATATTTTTAGTATATGCATTGGATTACACGTGAAGAACTGGTGTTGGCTCACATTGGCATTTCCGCCTACATCTATGTATTTATTCTGTAATTTATTTGGAGAGCCTTTTTCTTATTATTTTAATTAATATAAACATTGTTATACAAGGTGTTCCATTTTAAAGGACTCACTGAAATATCTCGGGAACTCTGCGTTAAATTGTAAAACGTTTTAGACAAAAGTCTTGATTTTGGGGGGGACGTAAGATGGTATTGGATTAGATTAATCTTATGTGGCATTGTCAAGGTCAGAGCAAGATTATTTTGAATTTTTTAAATGTAACTTCTAATTTTTCATTACATATTCTTGTAGCTTACCTCGAAAGTACTTTTCAAGTTATAAGGCTTGAAACTTACAGTACCGCCGTGGCGAAAAGTATTTAATGAAGAAATATTTTATTATAGTGTTTTAAAAAGCTCTCGCGCGCGAGGTAAGCTACAAAAATATGTAATGAAAGATGGGGGATTCCATATAAAAAATTCAAACTGACCTTGTCCTGACCTTGACAACGCCTCCCAAGATAGTATCAAACTAATGATATTATCTTATGTACCTCTTGAAGTAAAAGAACTTTTGTCTGAAACATTTTTCGATTTAATATGTTATATAGGATAGTTAACACACACACACACACAAGATATTAATTGCTAAAAGTTGCCGAAAATTGGTCTTCAATAATTGTTTTACTCAAATACGATCAAATTTACAAAAAAATTGCAAGAGACGAAAATTGTGTATTTTCTTCTCATAGAACTCTACGAATTTTTTCAGAATTTTTTATCAATTTTTAGTACTGCATGTTCTCATTTTTACCAACATGAGAAAATATGGTATTAAAAAATTCTGAAAAAATTCTAAAAAAATTCTTAGAGCTGTATGAGAAGAAAATAAACAATTTTTGTCTCTTGCAGTTTTTCTGTAAAGTTGATAGTATTTGAGTAATTTTCAACCATTTTTAGCAATTAATATCTTGTTAACTATTATGAAAATTGCAAAATGGTAGAGGACTTTTCTTTTCAGTTTAGCCCATTCTGCCCCTATGCGAAAGATTTATCATTATTTTTCAAACACTATATAATAATACTATTAAATATATATGTATATACTATATAGCGTGATTCATTGTAGATTAAGAAGACAGACCCATTACCGAAGCAGCTTTGTTTGACTTGCGTTGAGAAAGTGAACTGGTGTGACACATTTGACACACAATGCATTAAAGCAGAGGAAATTTTGTCAACGATGTTGGAGGAAAAACAATCTTTTAATCTTTCCGATCAATTTTCTTCTAATCAACAATCCTGTCCTTTGTGTATAAAGGGCTTTATGAATACATGTGAGGAGACATTACAGAATACGAAAGATAAGGAATTATACGAGAATGATATAATTCTAGAAAGCAGTGATGAGGAGAATATTTTTAATAACGCAAAGGTCAGTAAGGAAAGCGGAAATCATTCTATCATATTGCAATGTCTAGGAACTAAACAGAAATATTTAAAATGCGGAGCGTGCATGAATCTTTATCACACCGAGGAAACACTAGATGGTCATAAGTGTAAGCCTAGTGTACAGAACACAACAAAACCGTACAAATGTCTCGTATGTGATAAGACATTTACTTTCGAGGAGCGATTGAACTTTCACATGCAATTTCATAAAGGCACGAAAGCATTATACTGCGAGATCTGCAAGATGACGTTCGGTAAAGAGCTGAAGTTGTTTTACCACTATAAGAGACAACATTCCAAGGAAATTAGCGTATCGTGTCTACAATGTGGAAAGTTGTTTGAGAATCAAGAGACACTCCGAGTTCATGTTTGCGTCGACGGTAAAAATCGCCCTCACATTTGTGAAGTATGCAACAAAGGCTTTTTTGACGGCTACACTCTGAAGCGTCACATAGTGACACATCTGCCCGAGAAGCCTTACAAGTGCTCGGAATGTTCGAAAAGCTTTACACAGAAATCAAGGTTGAACAAGCATGTCACGAGCCATTGCATAGTTATCGAGAATAACCAGACGGTCTGGAAATGCATTCAGTGCGGTGAAGCATTCATCTCTTGCGATGATGCAGATATTCATTATAAGATAATACATGAGGACAAGATCACACTGATTGAGGAGTTATCAATATCAAAGCTATATCATTGTGAGTTTTGCAATAGTCATTTCATCAACGCGGACAATTTGAAGGCTCATCAAAAACATCATGTTGTCGAAAGACCCTACAAGTGTAATATGTGCATGGCCACTTATAAATCATTCGCTGAAGCTGTTTTACATTGGAAGGAACATCCTAGACTGTTTAAAGTCCTCGTCGTTTTTTTATGTGATGTCTGCAACAAGGACACGAAAGAACTATCCTTGCTATACAAGCACAAGCAAAATAGACATAATCGTGAATCCAGATTATCCGAGACGGGCGACGCAAAGTTCATCTGCGAACTCTGTGGGAGTGTCTTCGACGAATATGAGGATATAAAGAATCACGGACGAGATCAGTGTTCCAAGTTTCCCTGCGATATTTGTGGCAGCCTGCTGCCTACAGCAAACTCGTTGAACGCACACAAAAGACGGCATAATGGATTGAGACCGTATGTCTGTAATATTTGTGGAAAGAGTTACACTCAGTCCAGTCATATGTGGACTCACAAGAGATTTCATATGGGTATCAAGCCTTACGCTTGCGAATATTGCGATCAACGTTTTACCATAAAGCCAGACTTGGCGGATCACGTTAGGAAGAAGCATACGAGAGAGAGACCATTTAAGTGCGATGTGTGCAATAAGGCTTTCCTGACTGGGTCCGTGTTTTACCAACACAGATTGATACACCGTGGCGATCGCAGATACAAGTGCCATTACTGCGAAAAGGCTTTCACTAGAACGGAAGCTTTAAACAACCACATCAAGATACACACCGGGGAAAAGCCACACTCGTGCGACATATGTGGCAGATGCTTCAGACAGAAAGGAGATATGAGAAAACACAGACGCACCAAACATGCTTCCGAACAAGATAAATCTTGAGAATTATTATACGTCAAATATGGAATCGTTATTTTTTCATTCTTGCATTTTAATTATTCCTATGTGAGAAGTAATTAATATGTACGTTGCGTTCGAAAATATTACCTAAATATCTCGGGGAGTATTATTTTATTTTTATTTAACATTCGATAAACAATAAGGATAAAATGATACTCAGGTTTTTTTTTAACACGCGCCAGTATATTTTATTTGTACGAAATAGTTGTATTACAGTAGCAGATACATACCGATTATTAAGCTACTTTTTTCAATAAATAGTAAAGTATTCCGAAGAATATGATATTAAGGAATTATCGTAAATAATAAAATAAATAAGAATATACAATATATGTATTATGTGTCTGCGTACATTATTATAATATTACAATTAATATAATATAATAATTGTATATACAAGTATATAAATATTGTATATAACATTTTATGTATAATATTTATATATCATAGAGGTATACTCATTAATAATATCATATAACAAATTATACATAAAATACAAAACATGTTACTAAATAATAATTTGTATTGCCATACATTTAAACATGTCACTTATTTGCTACAATAATGACAGTAATTAAAAAATGATCATTTTTTTAGTTACAAAAAAAGAATGGAAACAAAGAAAGAAAGGAGGAACATACTTCTATTCGTCTACAATCAATTATACTAAAATTGCATTTTAAAATTAATATTTTCCAAAATTTTAATGATTTGAATTCAAAACATTCAAATTCATTTTCTGGAAAACTTTGTTACTTGAGTTGTGCTGTTGTAACAAATGAACGATATAATGTATTTAAAAAAATTTGCCACTAAGTATAAATTATTCATTTATTTTACATCGTATTTTATTTTACATTGACCACTGACGAAATTTTAAATAGCCGCGTGTTCGCTACGCACGACAGGTGCGCGACTGCGCGCCATTTACATTGCGCACGCGCCCGCGCGTCTTGGAACAGGTGATGTTACATACCTGGCGAAGTGCGATGTCTCATGATCGTCGTCATCGTGCATTCAATCGTCACGCACGGACGACCTGCTTTGCTGGACGATTCGATTCCTGGCTGTGATAATTACTGAGGCTCGTTGCGCCTATACACGCGGGACACACATCGCGATGATCACCAAAATGACAGTACCGAGATAGAATCGTGCCGACAGGCATCCCGAGATCCACGCAGCGGATTATACTGGTACGTGGTGATAGTCCGAGGGCGACGACGAGAGTAAATACGGTCGTCGTCATCGCGTAAGAATCTCACCTTGGAAGTCTGTTTTCTGTTCGGCCACGGGAAAACCTTTTACGAGTCCGTGTCCGAGTGTACAACTTAACCTTTATTGCGTTTGACATATGTAACTGTAACAAGTACACGAATGAAGAGGAAGAGACGACGTAATTGTAAACAAAGCCCGTGTTAAGGTAACGGTGGTCGAATGATTCCGCGATTTGTTTTTACGTCCGTTTGTGCATTATTGTAACGTAGTGAGAGACCTTTTTATTTTATATCTTTCGCTAATTTCATTTGTAAAACGTGTTGTTGATATTTCCTAAAATAGGGAGAACCATGGCTTTCCCACCTTTAGTCAGCTCCACGCCACCGCCCTTAGACAACTTTGGAGAGTCCGATGAAGACGAATTTGGAGATTTTACAGCTGGTGGAATAGATGGTACTTTTGTACAGATTAACAGCTCTTTAGATAAAGATATCTAACAAAATATCAAATCGTATTGCATGTTATAGTCTCTAAACTCTAATAATACTGTAATATAATAAAAACCTAGAACATGCACTATCATGATACACTTATAAGTAAAGAGTATAGAAAATGGAAATGAGATAGCATGATGTAAAAGGGTCACCTATTTTTTTCTAATCATCCTATGATTTATTAATTCTTAAGATAAATTTTCACAATCAGTGCATGTTCTAGTATTATTATAGTTCAGTAATTAACGCTTTGGGTGCATTGGAGGAGACGCTACCCAAGCAACATGTATGTCATAAAAGACATCATAAAGATATAAAGACATTTTTTAAGACACGTATATATATGTTTGTCTAAAGATATCTAAAGACATCATAAATAAGTCTTCTAGATGATGTTTATTTATGTTTTGTATCAGTGTTATTTGTGTGATTTTATCTTTATCATTCATAAATATGAAACAAGAATGGGATGATAGTGACATAAATAGTACTAAGTAGCATTTCCTTAAACACATCCTTTGTATTACTTTCTAATTTGTATAAATGTTATAGGTCTATCTGTTTCATCAGAGTCCCCACAAAAACTCATCACTCCGATACAAACACCAGTAGCATCACAGAATGTATCTCCTCGATTAAACGGTATTAACGAGTCACCACTATTGGATAATTGCCCTAAGGTAAACGAGGCAAAATGTGGTGTCATCGATGATCTGTTGATCGTCGAGAAGGCGGGCAACAATGTGAGCCACATAAGATTGAAGGATAGAACAGATGATAGTAACGTATTGGAAAATAATTTTGAAGACGCTAGTGTAACAGAATACAATGTATTAGATTCACCCAGGAATGGTGTGTCGCGTAATGTTGAGATTAGTAATAGTGTTGATCATGTTTGTACTCAGAATGTTTTAGTTAAGGAAAATTTTGTTGATACAGATGTAATTAGTAGCAACAATAGTAGTTTAGCTGATAGTGTAAAGACAGTTAGTGAGCAGGAAGGATCGTCAAACGATTTGGAGGTGAATGACGAGATTGAACCTGTGAGTCTAGACTTGGAAGATCCTACGAGTACGCCGGACATTCTGCAACAACTGGATGACGATTTTTACAATTATGAACAGTTTAAAGATTCCAGCGAATGGAACGACACTGTTAGCGATAAAAAGGTGGATGTAACGGTTCTGCAAACGGATTATTTGAATGATAAGCCTAATTCCGTGGACACAGAATGCAACGTAACGGATGAAGTTGGAGAAAATTACACGTACGACGAGAATGAAACTTGTGTCATTGATACTAATGATAAATCTGTCTTCATCAATGATGAAAGGACAATTTCCAATTTTGTTATCTCTCAAGAACATAATGTAGGCGGTACTGACGTTTTTAGACAACCGGATGAATTCAGTATTCAGCCGAAATACATAGAGATGTACGATGTAATATCTAACACTGAGACGAGTAATGAGAAGTCGAATAAAACTGTAGATGATTCTTTCAATTTCGATTTCACTTTCGACGACGATGCTGCGAGAGAGGAATCAAATTTAGATCATACATCCGTACATGCTGAAGACATCCACCTCCGAAACTCTAGTAAAAAAAGCGACGCGAGTACTTTTCCTAATAATTTCTGCGATATAGCTGATGTAAAAAATACTATACAATCAAAAGAAAGCGAATATGTAGCCGTAGAAACGAAAAATCAAACTGTTCAAAAAGTAGCTGTGAATGGGATAAGTGAGGAAATTTCTGCTAAGGAAAAAGAGTCGAATAATGAAGAGATACACAAAGACTACATTCCGGAAAACGGTTTTGATGCACACGATCTAGATAATTCCGATTTTACAGAATTTATGGAGCATAGAGATTTTAACGATGTATTGGAGTTGACAAATAACTACAATTCAATATCCAGTAATAGTACATACGAGACAGTACAAATTCATGGTTTACATACATCTTCATCCGATGCATCTTGTATACAAAAGTTTTCACCAATTAAAGGAGCTTCACTGCCATCTACTAATACATCTCTCGACTGCTTAAAGGATAAAATTAATATTACGAATAATACGGGCGAAGAATGTGCCACATTTAAAAGCGAAAATTCTGTAGTATATTTTAGCGATGGTGAATTTTATGATTTTCCTTTACGAACAACAGAGCCAGCAGCAACCAGAGCACAAGAAGATAATTGTCCCGATTTCGAAAGTGCGGATAACGAAGATGATGATTTTGGTGATTTTACTAATTTTTCGAGCACAACGGTAGAATGGAAATCTGACGATGCTAAAGAACTGGAGGTACCTGAGGACGATGATGATTTCGGAGACTTTAGTAATTTCGAAACGTCAACAGATGTAGTAGAAACACAGCAGTTTAGTTTAAAAGAATCTATATGTCGGATAGAAAACAAGAATGTGAGTTTAGGAATGTTTGTGTAATACATGATTACTAGTAGTTTATTAGAGTAAAAAAAAATGAGTGTATCGCTTTAACTTAGATTTTTAGTCTTACATTATGATATAAATAATATATAATTTTATATATTTTAACGTTAATTTAATCAAAACAATTTCAGGCTGCGAATAAAATAGAAGATATAATAACAAACATGTTTTCTGTGCTTTCTGAACATCACGAAGTTGAGTTAAAAGCCTTAATAGATAAAGCAGATAAAGTTTGGCAGAATGTGAAGAGTGTGGAAGAAACCAATGCTCTTACTTACCAATGGGCGAATAGTAGTAGTAACAATGTTCTTTTGAATTCTCTTGGCATCGATTCTCGGAATATTGTAAGTATACACAACAACTTAGTAATTAAAATATTTTTACATTTATGAGAAAAAATAACGATATTTGTTATGTGAAATTAAAGCTATTTGGACCAAGATGGAATCCGAATATACCAAGATTTGCTGCAAATCTTGGTTTTACTCCGTTAGAGCCAATTAAAGCTACTGCTGAGTCTCAGCAACCTTCTTTAGCCAATACCAGCAAGATACTGGGTGCAGCTTGTTCAGATGTAAGTTGAGGTTTAATTTCTATAGTATGTGTGAGTAATTTACGTATTAATTAATAATTGTAACGTCGTATTAGGAAGTACCTGCCGCCCAATTTGATTGGAATAGTTCTGGCCTTGTAAATCCTCTAGATGCTAGTAAGTATTTATTGTAATTGCATGTTTAGTGATTAAAATATTGTACTTAGGAGAGAAATATAACTAAATGTCTTATATTTTGGTAATTTATATTCTCATATATAATGAGATAGAGAAAGAGAATATTTTCTAAATAAATATTCTATATGCAAAATAGTTTGGTGTTGTCTCTTACATATAGATTATATAGATCAAGGCTGCGTTTGCTTTGGCGCTTACAGTAAGCATAATTATCCTTGTTTAATATTTCACAAGCAGCAAGGATAAAACAATATTTTAAGCGGTGTGAGTGCCAAAGTGAAAGCGGTCCAAGTGTATTGAATTTTGTTCTAAATGTCGCGAAAAATAACAATACAGGTGGTGGGTTATCCGCTCTTCTGCCTCTGGATTTATTGTGTCCGTTTGACCCTCTACTAACACCCCATTGCTCCACACATTCCGAATCCTATCATCAGTCATCTTGCTCAACGAACTCCGTTTATTACTGTAAGTGCTCAAGCTGTAATGTCTTTGTTTTTGCATACATGTATATGTATAAATGTATATTCATAAATTTTGTTTCAAATAGGATATCTTTTCTAAATGTATATATTAAAAATTAAATAGACTGCCACTTAATTTTGCTTTGCTTGATTTTAAACATTCATAATATTTCCAAAATTATTGTATTCATAATTCAACTAATTTTAATTGTTAATTTTTATTACTGATACAGATTCATCAGAAGTAGTTGTACAAGAATCAAGCCAATCCATGAAATCGCAAAATTTATCCGATCTCGCTAGCAGTTCACTAAAACAGCAAAAATCCCAGACGTCCAAGATCATAGAACCATTACCAGGACCTTGTACAGTGGAATGGAAGAAAAAGACCGAACAAGACATCGGAATTAAGCAGAAAAGCAACTCTTCGCATCGAGCACTGAGAAATGTCCCTCTAACCAACAATAAGTCATTTCCAATAAGCAATAATACCTCCAGGGTACATGAATATCACAGAAAGATATCAGTAGGTAAGAAAGAGAATACGCAAGGTACGGAGCACGTAGTCTTGGACCGATACGGGAGACCGATGACCGTGCAAGCCGAAACTATAAAAGTTCTGAATCAGTTACCGGACCTGTCGTTTTTGAATGCGAGAACTTTATTGTTCAATCGCGAGCAGAGACAGATCGTGCCGGATCTGGGCGCTATGATAAATCGGAAGATGCCCGGCTGAGTAACATCGGTCTGAATGCGAGTTTGAAAGGGCAAACGCGAGAGGAAACTTCCCAGAGAACCTATTGCCAGCTGGATGTTTCTAAGTGACCTATACAATCAAAACGTACTTCTGCTACCTTTCAAACCTGTGTTCAGACCAACCTTTAATCCAACCTTGGCTCTTCCACGTCAGGAAAGGATAACGAGACGCCACGTATGAAAGACACTGTCCTATATTAATCTATTTGCTTGCGGCACCGAGTAATGCACTTCGACATTCCGAATCATCATTGTTTTGTGATTTTATAGCACTATTGGCATTGTTACTGAATCCTTCAAAGTCTTTACTTTGTTACAAAATTACGGTTTAATGTTGTACTGATCATTTAAGAAATGATGACATGTAAGTTTGTTTCGTTAACTCAATAGTTGTGTAATCTTTATTAAAGACGACAGTTTTACGTTGTTACTTACATAGATATAAGAACTCACACACACATTCGGCCATATTCTAGTCTACAGTTCTTAATGATAAGTTTTCTGTATTATATATTAGGAGAGATTTGTTCGATATGTTTATTTTCGACGATAATTGCAGGCAATTAAACAGCGCCAGAGTATTATACTCGTTCGTATTGTATTTCAAAATTTTATCTACTAATATTCTGGAACTACTTTTAGATGAACCAACCTGAATATTTATCTTGGATTCATTTCTATCAACGTAGACTAACTTTAATTTCAGCTCAATTGATTCTTCATCTTTTTCTACTTAGGACTAGAAAAAGACGAAAAGTAAGTTAAACTGAGATCAATTAATCTTCATTGATGAGAATGGACATTATACGTTCAAGAAACTGCGCGCGTACTTTGTACGACATTGATATGTTACAATTTCAAGCAATCATAAATATTCCCAGTCATATAGAAAGAGAACACGTACTAAAATTACCCAAAATAAAAACTATATACTAATTGTAAGTCAATTATCGTAGATTGACGAGATTGATATCTGTAATGAAATCGTCGAGTGATACATTTATCAAATTCGCTTGATGCTTTTATTGCACATTTTGAATTTCTACTATGAAACGTGATGTACTTAATTATGTAAATTTCAGCATTTGCATATTGATTATTAGAACGAAACGATAAATATTATTACCACTATTCGTTATTTATTAATGATAATATTGTAATATATATTTTATGTAAAATATTGTGGATAACATTAACACATAGGCAATCTTTAATGATCGAATCGTTGTTACTTTTCTTAATCACTCTGAAAGCGTGCGATTTTTTAAATCCTCGATTTTTTCCCGATCCTTGAATGCAATCTTTTATAATAGTCAGAATAATTTAGATGCAAAGCAATTCATTATCTCACAATTACTTTAATTATATTAAATATAGAAGAATTCTATAAAATATGAATTAAATAACAGTCTGCATAATTTTTCCAATAAAAATACTTTTATTAAGCGTATTTATTTTATATTTCATGTTTTACAAAATACTGTCATCAAAATATATTACAATGTATCCAATTAAAATATCTAATAACAATGGTTGCTCTTGCATATTAAAAATAAAATTGTATTGGGTATGGGAATAAGTTTCCGCCCTTTTTGAAAAGAAAAAGATATGTTTATTTAAACAAATCTATATAAGTGAGTTTATTCAAAGTATGCTCCTTCGGAAGCGACAACTTTCTCCCACTTTTCTGGTAATAAACGGATTCCTCGAATGAAAAAATCTGGTTCTTTTGAAGCGATCCATTCATCAAGCTATTTTTTGATATCTTCATAAGAATTGAATCGTTCTCCAGAAAGGGCCGACTGCATGGATCGGAACAAATGGAAATCTGAAGGAGCAATGTCCGGTGAATACGGCGGGTGGGGTAGAATTTCCCACTTTACTCCTTCCAAGTATTTCTTGACCGGTTTTGCAACGTGACCTAGCGTTGCCATGTAACAAAATAAACTTGTGCCAATTGTCCCATTTCGGTCGTTTTTCTTTCAAAGCTTGGTTTAAACGTATCAGTTGTAGTCTATAACGATCGCCAGTGATGGTTTCGGACGGTTTGAGCAGCTCATAATATATAACACCTCTCTGATCCCACCAGATGCACAACATAATCTTCGAAGCATGGATTTTTCGTTTTGGTGTTGATGGACCTGGTTCACCTGGCATCACCCATGCTTTCAAGCGTTTAGGGTTATCGTAGTAGATCCATTTTTCATCGCCAGTTACGATACGATGTAGAAAACCCTTCCTTTGTTGTCGTTGACGAAGCATCTCGCAGATGACCAAACGTCTTTCCATGTCTCTCTCTTTCAATTTGTATAGCAGCCAATTTCTTTCTTTTTGCACCGTTCCCATTGCGTGTAGACGTTTTCCAACAGGATCTATCAACATTTAACTCTTTTGACAACCTATCGAGCGATAAACATGAATCTTCTTCGAGTAATGCTTGCAATTCTGCATCTTCAAATTTTTTCGGTGCACCTTCGCGTTCTTTGTCACGCACGTCAAAATCACCACTGTTGAATCGCCGAAACCATTCTTTACAACTGGTTTTCGATGGAGCATGCTCACCGTAAACATCTACGAGCAAACGATGCGATTCTGCAGCACTTTTCTTTAAAATAAAATAATGGAGTAAAACTTCCCACAAATGGGGAGGATCCCGTTTGCCTACAGTTCTGATTGTACACACCACTCATATCAACTGGTGTCTAGTAATTTTTCACTGTTTTGCCAATGAGATTATTTTATTTTTAAATTGGCCAATCAGCGGTATATGTGTGCAATATGAGATGTGTGCAATCGGAGCCCTCCCCCACAAATGTTGCTTTTTTGGAATAAATTCCGACATCTTCAACGCAAAAAAAGTTACTCTTTTTTACGCTTCGAACGAATGCCAACTATTGGGCTCAAAAGTTTGAACACAAACCTTTCAAACACATGTGTTACCGTTCATCTATCAAACACACAAGCAATGCTACTAACGATATCTTTCTACAATGGGCAGAAACTTATTCCCATACCCAATATTTTACTTTAATATATTATCAATTATCAATTTTTCGCACACACATAATAGATTTTTTCTAATTTAAAATAATTTTTATTGAAACGTTGGAGTTTGGACTAGAACATTTCATTTAGGCACATAACATAAATCAGATATGTGCACTATAATGATTTCATATAGAAATTTTTTTTTAAACAATTGAATAAATAATTTTGTTAAATACGTTAAAACATTGCATAATATTATCTCTTAATTATAAGGAAAAGAATGCAATATATTACTTTTGTTATTAGGAAAACATATCCTCCTCAGAACTGTTATATTCTTCTTCTGAGTAGTTAAGAACTCGCTTGGATTTCACTGTATCATACGTGTTTTGTAACGTTAATTTGACTTTACTTGTTGAAGGCTCAGGGCTTGTATCTTCACTAGAAGAGAAATTCATGCGTCTGTTAAAATTTTTCTTACTACTTTTTGGTATAACTTTCTGATCATTTTTATAATTCATCTTTTGTTTCTTTAGCTTGGATGGTTTAGTATCAAGCATTTTCTCACTCTTTACATCTGATCCATCACTTTCATCATCAGTGGTTTCATTAAATACTGACTTCGTTGTTGTCTTTTTTGTATTATTTAAAGCCTCCTGAAGCTCTCTAATCTTTTTCTTCTTTGTATTCAGAAGTAAAAGAAATTTCATGTAAAGATCTTTCTCCATAGTATCTTTTTTGTTTATTATTTCTTCTAAATCCACGATCAGTTCTGTATTGCTTTTCTTTAGGTATTCATTCTCTTTTTCCAGTGCCAGTGCTCGCTCTTGATATTGTTGATAGAGTTCTAATGATTGTTTTAAAGTATCAGACAGAATTAATATATTCGAAAGAGAATGCATTGCAATTTCTCCACGAGTGAGAATATTTTGTTGTTTCCATGTGAATGTTGTTCCATATGATTCATCCTGCAGAAAGAACTGTATATCAGCGTTTTTCCCAGAGAATGCTTGTTTTGTTTTCTCTAGATATGTTTCAAAGGATTCGTCTAAGTGATTTAAGAAGTAATTGGCATTCTCTACATGCATCTAAAACAATAAGATAACTTTCAATAAATGATAGTCATCGACTGCTGGCAGTGACATATTTTCTTGATAAACCTGATAAAATTATTCAGATTTTTCAAATTTTGTCTTACACTTTGGCTATATTTTCTAACAAGGACACAGTATAACACAATGAACATCCTTGTTGTATATGCCAACTTTAAACAAGGATAAAATAATTCAACATGGAACATTGTCTCTTTGCTGGAAAAGGCCCTGGTTATGATCCATAGAATGTTACAAATGCTTTAAAATTTGGTTGCTATAAATGCTTTGTATTCTTTAATTGGTCAATTAATAAAATTTTTTTGATTAATCAATTTCAAATGCTTCAAAGCATTTATAGTGAAACTTCGACTGCACCCATAAATATACAATAAAATAAGTAAACAGTTAATTAAATTACCTCGCCACTTAATGGTAGTGTACACGTTCTCAACACTATTATTTTGAAAGATGTATTCTCCCATTCTGTGTATAGCGTAAAATTGCTATTGTCCACTTGATTCACAAGCTGACTTACGCTCGCGTTAATCATGAAGTTTCTTTTCGGTAATCCAGAAAAAGTGCGAGGCAATTAACGAGAAGTCATCAAAAACATCTGATGTGCAGTCATTTGATGATGAAGATTTTGTCAACTTGATTGATTAAAAACTCTTGTCAGAAGAAAATACATTTTGACATTGTATAAAAAAAGAATTTCGTCGATCGGATTCAACAATTAAGTTTATACTTTAATAATTCATAAATACGATTCAAAATTGATAATATGCGCATTATAGGTTAGTGACATGATCCGTGTACACGATAAAAATAATAGTAATGCGCATGCGCTAACATCTTCGCGGGCATTTTTAATTAAAAAACCTTTAATTAAAAAAAATATGTATTTAAAAAATGAAAAACTGTTGAGGTTATTATACCAAATTATAGGTTTGATCTTTTCTTTTGATGATATTTTTACTATGTACAGCACAAAAAGATGTAAAAACAGATGTAGAAAATTAAAATTAAAATTATTTTATTGACAAAATAAAGATAATAAAAAATAATAAAATAAGACAATAGAACATTTTTCATGAATTTCTTCATGAATTTTGTTTTTTGCAAAACATAACGTTATTTCACATAAAACATAAAAATATTAGAAATAAAAAGAATTACAAATGGTGTTGATTATTTATCATATGCGTGAAATTGAAGTTTTATTGTCATAAAAAATGGCGAACAAAAAGGTCAAGCTCTGATTGGCTGCAGCAATTAAATATGTGCAAGAATTTGTGTAGGTTAACTTGCATGTTTCCTATAATTCACAACTCCCGCCGAATAAAATAAAAAAATCTCGTAATATATATACAATACACAATATAAGTGTAATTAGTTTAATGTAGTAGTGTAATAGAGAGAGAGTATCAAGTAGCGTTTGATACATTCTTGCGATGGATCTTCAAAACGTAAGAAATTTCTAACTTTGTCATTTTCTATGCTAAAGTTTAAAGACTAATTTTAAATAAAACTAAATATATTTTACAGGGCAAACTATAATGGAGAAATCTGTACCCAGAATCATTTGTTTTAAAGTATCAGCTATAATATTACATAAATAAAAAAATACGCATTTAAGATTTATAACCCATATAGCACAAATCTCCAAGGAACGTTCTGAAGGACGTCTTGAGAACATCTTAACGTCCTGAGAACGTACTTAGGAAAATCTTTGAGATAAAGTGTGCTGTATGGGAACTGACGTGTTTAACTACAAATATATGTAATCGACGATTAACATAATTGACTGCGTTCCGTTTCACGCATGATGCGCATTGCATTATTCATTCTTGTTATTCATCGAATGTTAAGGACGTTCTCCGAAAAATTCATTTTAGATTTTGCTGAAACTTACAGAAAAAGCTTGTTTTAGTGTCCTGAACATGTGCTTTGAAACTCAATATCTGGAGCGGGATTAAAAATCGAGATATTCCACTTCAATTAAAGTTATAATTGAAGCGTTTAACATAGGATCCCTATTTAAAAGCTTATTCGAAAGTGGTCTTTTTATTCACTGTAAAAAAGGTTTTTTAAACCATTTTTTGAAACAATGAGACATAAAACTTTGATATTACAAGGAATAATATGATATTTGTCTAAATATATATGGCTATGAGCAAAGTAAATATAGCTCCGCTATTGATGGTAATTTGAAATAAAAAAGAATTTAATTTCACATGATATTATATTATATTATATATATATTTGTATTTATTAGAACACTAAGTATATTGTATAAAAAAAACTTGTATAAAAACATTAACACTTATTATGGAATATCTTATACTATATAACAGGGTTGGGTAGTGCCAAGTTAAAAAGCTAAAAGTTAAGTTAAAAAGTTGAAAAGTTAAATAATTTTAACTTAACTTAGTTACATTTTAG
>NW_017299882.1:32840-98453 GCF_001594075.2 Trachymyrmex cornetzi | reverse complement strand
CAATTACTTTTTTTTATTAACTTAACTTTTAATTCAATTAATTTCATTATACATTAACTTGTATCTTAACTAAGTTAAATTTTCAAGGTTGTTAACTTTAACTTAACTTAGTTAAAAGAAAAAAGTAACTTACCCAACCCTGCTATATAAAAGTAAAATAAATTATTTTCGTAATGGTGTGAACATTAATGTGCTCATTAGGTTGAGCACAACTGCAGTCGGAGACGTTCTTAAACAAGGATAAATGTGCATTATGCACATCATGCGTGAAACGGAATTTACCCATTATATAACTCTTGCGCCGAGAAGCATGAAGAATACACACTTGTAGAAAATCCACAACATTGTTCATGGACCTAGGGTTTATCGTTCTGTCATATGTAACAGCTTCTATTTTACCAGGTATAATAGGAGGTATAAATTGCAATAGAACAGTCAAGTGTGGATGTTAAAATTTTGAATGTAAATTTCTAACTAACCATTTTCTGTAAACAACAATTTTTGTATTTACTTAATACTAAGAGTCGTGACTACAATAGAAACTTTTTATAAAAAATTTTATGATAAATATCTTGTCTTTCATATTAATTGTGATTGTATGATTTACAGGTTATATTTTGTGGAGATTCTGAAATTCTCAAGTTAAAAGTCAGAATCGCAAAAGATACACTTAAGGATTAGTTTTTATTTATAATTTATACACTTGTCCAATATATCTAGAATATATAAAATAATATAGTGGAAACATGAAACGTGTACCATTGCATAAAGCATTAGAATCATTGGCTTGGCTAGAAGGAACGTGGCGAACAGAGAATCAAGGCAGCGGCAAATATCCGACAATTAAGGATTTTAGCTATTATGATGAGCTAAGCTTCATGTCCTTAGGGCAACCTATGTTCAATTATACTGCGCAAAGTTTTTCCAACTCGGATTTAAAGAAGCCAATGCATCGGGAAACAGGTTTTCTGAAAGTGAACCCTGGAACTAATCAAGTAACTCTTATCTCAGCACATAATTTTGGTTTAACTACCATTGAATGTGGCGAGATAACTGACAAAACCATCAACCTAAATAGTACTGATATAACTAGGACAAAAGAGGCAAAGATGCCCCATGTAACACAGGTATATTTAACAGTAAATTTGGTCACTTGCATTATATTAGATTAGTGCATGCTAAAAGCTACTGTATATAAATTTAGCAAAGTTAAATGTAAAAGGATATAAATATTATTTAATTTAATATTTAAAATATTGTCACGTTATTGAACAAATACATATTGTTGTCAAAATTGAATATGTTATATCACTACTACATTTAGATACTTTGTATAAAGCAGCCTTTAATGTGCACTGATCCATTGTAGTGTGAATGACCAAATTCATCATAAATTTTATTAACTTAGCATTGCAGTTGATATTTATATAAGTGATAGCATAATTTTACAGTTAAAATATGTTTTTAATTTTATGGCAGGTACGCAGGGAATTTAAACTTCACGATAATTGTTTGGAATATGTATTTTACATGGCAACGTCGAATACTCCAGTGTTGACTGAACACTTACGAGCAAAGTATATAAAAGTGAGCGAAGAGAAATAAAAGAATGTAAGATAGGGTGACCAGACATTTAGTTTTTCCCGGATATGACTTTTTTAAAGACCGGGTGGATTTTTAGTATGTCCAGAGTATACTATTTTTGGCACTTATTTTATGAGAAAGAGCAAGATGACCGGAAGCTGTTAAGCCTATTGACATGAAATTCATAATAATAAACTAAACACTAATTTATTATTATTAGGAATGCACCGGATTGTAAAATTACCGGATATCGGATATCCGGTGCATCTCTAATTATTATGCATCTGTGATAAAATATTTGAAAATTTTTAAGTATTATTATGTAAAACGTTTTTTGGCTAATACTAAATACGTGTTTTTATCGTTCTTAGGATTTTTTAATGTACACACTTTTCTTCTATTTTTGAGTTCAAATGTACTACCTACTTTATATTACTATGTAACCTTTTTTGTTCTACTTTTGATTCTTGATGTCCTACTTTTGTACTATTTTCTAATTTGGAATAGTCCTAGTTTACTTAAGTTAGATCTGGTCACCCTACCAGAAGAGCAAATAAAGTTTTAATTTTATTATACGTTTTTGACAATTAATTATTACTGTAGTTTTTTTAAGCGTAAATAAAATTTTAGAGCGATAAAAACGCGCATGCTGAATCAACTATTTATTATCTAATCATCTACTGCGATTATATGAACATCCGTGCACACGTGCATGACAAATCTATTATTAGTGGTTTTCCATCGCAGGTTTTACGAAATTACCATAAAAAGGTGTTCACTTTTTATTATGTAACAGCTCAAGATCTGTTCTTCGTGACTGCATGATATTATGTTTTCTGCACTTCGGATATGTATAT
Organism: Trachymyrmex cornetzi; assembly: GCF_001594075.2. NCBI lineage: Eukaryota > Metazoa > Arthropoda > Insecta > Hymenoptera > Formicidae > Trachymyrmex > Trachymyrmex cornetzi. The sequence continues at coordinate 96,012 of NW_017299882.1, read as the reverse complement.
ATAATTAAAAAGTAAGAGAGAGAAAGAGCAAAGATAAAAACTATAGATCTGTAATAATACATGGAGCGTATATTTTTCCGAATGACGATCGCGATTTCCATTTATAAGATAAGTATCAAGTAAATGTTCGTGATGTTACAGAACGTTATGCTTCCATGTAGTTTCATGTAATCAATGAGATTGCGAGACGATACGAAGGTATAAGTGGGAAGCACAGACCTTGCATTACGCATAACACATAAGACATAAGAAATTCAACCAATCAGAGTTAAAGAAGAATGGTAATAGGCAATACTAAAATGTACCAATCAAAGTCCTTCGTTTCCTTCCTTTCTATGAAATAAAGGATTTTGATTGGTACATTTTCGTATGCATTACGTGTTATGCGTTATGTAAGAGTCTGTGCCCGCCGCTATAAAATATTGAAAATCTCACGTTGCTATCTCAGTATGAAGTTTACATCTTACTGTTGAAGACGTGTAGATACGAAAAGTCAATCAGAAGTCTTATTAGATTACTAGATTGTTAACTACACTGCCGCAAAGATGCAGATGAAGATCTTGCAGCTGCATGAGCTGTTGAACGTGCTGGCCTGGTTGGAGGGCACGTGGATAACGGATGAGCCCGCAGTGGGCACATACCCGACCATCAAGCCCTTCAATTACTACGATGAGATAAACATTACGTCCATAGGTCAGCCGCTGTTCAATTACATCGCGCAGAGCTGGCATCCGGATTCAGGGACACCGATGCATCGAGAGACCGGCTTCCTGCAGATCTTACCAGGAACTAACAAGGTCGTACTTAGTCTAATTGATAACATAGGATTGTTTACGGTCGAACAGGGTGATCTGATGGGCGATGATAACAATACCATCGACTTAAACAGCAACAATATACTGACGACAGATGCATCGGTACCGTCTTTCCCGACTTTAACACAGGTACGATTAAGTTTTCGGATATATATTGGGGCTGCGATCGATTTGGACGCCCATGCGCTTTAAGCGCTTGTAATCATCATTTTGTCTTTATCGTTCATTAGTCATAAAATAAGAATAGACATATTGAAAAGCGCTGAAAGCGTCCTAATCGACTGCAGCCACTGGATGTCTTGTAACTAGATATGATCGCGAATGGATAAAGATTCTGTATAAACAAGTATAAGTAAAAATTTAATAAAGAGAAAAAAGAAAATTGTCTAATCTCTCTAAAGTTAATGTGTCTAAACACAAAAAGCTTTATAAAGACTTGTCTTCAACTCTCCACTGAAATTGACCACATCGGATTGGCATAGTTCTTCTGCTTTTTTTTTTAAATCAAAGATGAAGAAACCAATATGTCGATTACAACACGATCGGCTTCAGTGGGGATAAGTTTTCAGAAGAGCTCTTGTTATGATTATGATTTAAGAATATGATGTCATCTGATGTCTTATATGATTACAATAAATTTTTTATTTTTATTCTATATTTTTTATTTATTTTTAAATATAGATTTATTAATCGAATGTTGTCTCTCCAGATGCAAGACTGTATTTTTTTTTGTATGTTACACTTACTCACATTTTGCGCAATATATTTGTTCTCGTAAATATCGAACATTAATAATTAAATGGAAAATTGTTGATTTTAATTAACATTCTTTTGTTTCCACGACAGACACGTCGAGTGTACAAACGCAACGGCGACAACTTGGAGCTTGTTTTCTACATGGCGACATCGAAAACACCTGAGTTGACGGAACATTTGCGTGCAAAATACAGAAAGGTGGTATAAAGATTCGTGAAAGATATGTGTGTGCTAGAAGACACGAAAGCACGAAAAAATCTTTAAGTTTCTATGAATTGTCATTCTTTACTCGTTTTACATTTATAACATTATTGTTAAAACAATATTGTTGGAAAACATAAATGTATTTCTTGATGTAGTTAATAAACAGCAAATGTACTCATAATTTATTAATGCAGCATAGTGTTGGTTTGTACATAATTATACACCCTCTCTTATTTCGCTTTTATCAAGGTGAATCAACTAACTGGAAGGTAGGAAGTCGGGGCACACGATATCTAGGAGAAAATTTGCAACTGGCACGCGACGTGACCGCATAGAGTACTGCGCCACAGATTGCATCCTTAAGCATATCCTTTCACGCCCGATCGATGGAATTTAGTTATATTTCGTCGCTAACTACTGCAATGTTACTTTTATCGATTGTAATACTTCAGCGTTGCGATTGACGTTGGAGTTACGTCGAGGTACCACAAATTTTAACTTGGTCCCTACTGTTTCAATTGCGTCATTATTCTTCGTAAAATAGAATTTGAGATAACGAATCGAAAAATGAAAATTTTAGTACCTAATGTTCTAGTATTCTTTTTATAGTATTTAGAAAGTTTTTATATTATTTATTATACACATGATAATGTTGCGATAATATAATCATCGATAAATTTCTACCTTTAGGATCATGTTGGAGAACAGCGTGAACAGTGGAAGAATTAAACTCGGAATAACCTGAAAAAATATGTTCTCTCTCTCTCTCTCTCTTTCTTTCTGCAAAAATGTTATCAAATTAAAATAAACGTTAAAATTAAATCTTATTTTTTTTCTCGTAAAAAAAATTATCAAATTTATAATCAATTAATTTCTTTAATTATATATATGAAGATTCGAGTTTGATTTTAACAATACAAAAAATCGCGACTGATACAGTTCTGAAATGATAAATCATGCGGGTACCAGTTACACACGTGGCAAGAACGCGGACCCACGCATTTCGTAACATTGTGAAATTCAAGTTAAATAGCTGTTTAGTCGCACGAATTCGCTCGACATAAAGGGAGTAGGGAACGTAACACCTGCGTGTTTACCCGCTGAAACAGCCCCGACCTGCCACGGTAGACTCGACGATTCGACCGCGACAGTTGCTCGCCGCGTCGGCATGACGAAGGATCGTTCCCTCGCCCTGAAAGCCTTGAGGATATCGGATTCAAATACCGAATACCTCGCACACACCAAGTGTTCATTCCATTGTTGTTGCATCTGTACCGCCGTTGTGAACAATTCTGGGCGATTCGAGTGTCGTGAAACGACACTCGAATTCTCGCCCTGACAACTTAATCTTCGTTTGAATCAAATTTGATCATTTTTGAATTTAAAAGTATGCCTCGCATTTAATCATCATGTTGAATCTTTAATTCTATTTCTTTTTTACTAATTCCTATCTTATACTTTTTCTTTAAAAATGTTTAATTCTTTTTAAGTAACGTTCGCTTTTATGATTTAAATATTCTATGTTCTCCAATTATTTCCCGCTAAACACAAAGTGGTAGCAATATTACATCAATATTATAATTTCTCATTTAACAATAGAAATGTAATATAATACATGTTATACGTAATAAGTTACATTGTTAAGTAAGAAAAATTATCAGTATAATTATATATTGAAGTAATATTACCGTCACTTTATATGAGTTTTATTCATTTTTAATATTTGTTTATGTGAAATCTCTCTTTTTAAAAACTTCTGTTTCTTCATTTGCATCAAAACTTTAGTCTGATATTCCTTCCACTCTTTTTTTATTTTACAAAGTTCGTATTTCTTCTGGAGAAATTAACATAATTTAAAATTCGGAAAGTTAAACTAGAAAACTGTGGAAAGTCGATGAGAGTAAAAATGCGTTCGTTTCGAGAATTTGCATTATTGTCTTCACATCTGTTTCAGAGATGCTAAAAAATTCCTCGAATCACGATTATCGACGCCGCAAGATACTTTCGTTTTTCGAATTGTACAGTACGTAAACTTGAACTTCCATCGCGTGGAGCATTATTTGAATCGATTGTGTGTCGATCGCCTCGATGTGCGACGATCGTCCTTCAACTTTTTGCTTTCTGAATGGCGCGCAGCATGGCACCGCTTTACGATGGTCACGATTATTACAAGAGAATGTTTGAGCTTCAGGAGAAGCTGCGGAAGAGGCAAGTACATCACATCTTCCAAGATAAATCTTGCGAACGCGGGAATACGATTGTTGATAACATCGTGAAATTTTTAGTGAGGAGGAGAGAATACGACTGGAGGAGCGATTCACCATGCTTATGCGAGAGTCCCGTAACAGGTGAGTTTCAAATCCATTTGGAATCTGAGAACTAGAATTCCTGCAATGCCGCGTTGATTGACTTGAATTTAGGATAGACAGTGCAGGTCAATATGACACTATCCTCATAGCAAAAAGAGTCTCAATAATATTACAATAAAGTCATGGTGAATGTCCGCTTTGTCACAGGTGTAATATCACTGTGATATTATGAAACTAATAAAAATCGGACTTCACTGTTATGACATAGATTAAGAAAATAAAATGTTATATCATTGCGACTTTTTGATAATCTTACAATAACATTATTATCCGTGACTATTGTGAATCTATTGTGATGTGAATATGATATTTTTTGCATATATTATGATTATACATGGTGGAATTAGATATCTAATTACATCATGATTATAATGAAGTTATGTAATGAGAGAGAGAATCATATAGTGAAGTTTGTTATATATCTAGAAAATTAATAAGAAGTAATTGCAAATCTTGTGGTCTATTTATTAGGTATTATTTATATGTATATATGTACTATTCTATAATGTAATGCAATATATTACCATTAACGTATTATCAGCGATTAGGGAAAGATGATAAGAAAAATTAAGAGATAATTAAAAAATTTTAAATTCAATTCTTATTTTTAAAGAGTATAACATATTGCAGAGTTACTTTTAAATATTTTAGCAGTAAAAAAATTTACAATCAATAAATTTACTTCATTTGGAAGCTACAGCTAGAAGTGATTGGTCAAATCAACAAGATCATCGATTAATGTTGATTCGAATCATTATTTCTGGCAGGATATTTTTTGGACAAATTTTTCAATTTGAAAATGTGAAGTTTTGAATGAATCGTTGTAGCACATCGCTTAGCTCAGTAATAATGTAGAGAAATTACCTGAAATACTCGATATCGATTCAGTGGTAGTCCGGTTCTACGGAATGTCACGATCAATAACAGCCGCGAGCTCAATCCCATTCCCGTCGACATATCTCCACGCTCGGGACGACGTGAATTCTGCTCTCTCGTTGTTTACGCGTCCTGATTCGTGTCTGGCCGAGACATCCGAGCGTTTCATCGATCGTGAACGTAGGATAAAAATGTTCATGTATATCATGCTTCACGATAATGCGCGCCTCCATTTTCAAAGGAGTTGCGTTAGCTGTATATTGTCGCGAAGACTTCAGCGACCTTATGCCACCGAGGTGACCTGCTCGTGAGGGAGTCACATTAACTCCTTAATCGATCGCTTAACCATTTGAGTGAACTATTTCTACGTCATTTAAAAAAAAAAGAGATTAATACGTGCGAGATATTTAACGTAATGGGCCTCCCACAATAAGCCGTTATCTAAGCTTTAAGTCTTAAGTCGTAAGAAATTAATCAATCACGGTCAAATGTGAGAAGTCGAATCGACTATAATTAATCAATTTCTTACGACTTAAGACTTAAAGCTTAGATAATGGCTTATTGTAACAAAAAATCTATAAAACATGATCCTAATTTGCTAATTTTTTTTATTGCAATTTACACAATCCCGTGTATCTGTAGAATTAATAATGTTATGAAAATAGACGAGAAAAAATGCTAGAAAATGACAGAGTATTCTTGAAATTTAAATTTGCCATTCGATGAATGATTTTTTAATTACAGACACGATGTCTGTACAAATCGGTTACGTATGAGATATATACAGTATCTGGAGGAACAACGCACGAGGGATGAAAGAAATCACAAGCTTTTAACCGCATTGGACAGAGTTATGAACAAGCTTGCGCTAATAAGCGCGAAAAAAGACAGACTCAATGTTCTCAGAGTGAGTTATCATTTTAATCATTGTATCCTTCGTTATATTTTTGTACAGAAATTGCTTCAAGTTACTTTTTTTTTTTTTTGTTATAACAGTATTACATTCATTATATTAAAATAAAACAATGAACTGTTGAAAAATAAGAATTATAGCCGATAAAATTCCAGTCGTGTTTTTAAATTCTTTTTTAAGATTAATTTATTATTGATATAAGATTCGATTAACTTTTATTCTAAAGATTTAAGTTTTTTTATTTATTAATTTATATTTGTATTATTAAGCTCCTTTTTTTCATAGATACAAAGATAAATTGAAAATATGGAAACTGATTTTCTCGATTGTCAAACCTACAATGCGTTTCATTAAAACAATTTGATTAAAAATTTAAATTCTATATAGATATATATTCTCATATATCGCGCTATATTATTCATTCCTTGTAGCCACATAATGAGATATGAATATGTAAACGCAAACAAATGAATCAACCCCAGCAAACACAAAATAACATACCTCTTAATTGTAATTTCCCACTCAAACAATATAACTGTAATATAACATTTGTGTTATATTTACGGTTATATTAATTATTGAAAGAGAAATTATAAAATGACAAGTACGTTATATATAATTTTGTGTTTCTTGAGATTGTTTTACGTAGTTATGTTCTACCTAAAAAGCGAAAATGTTGGTTTCTTTCCAGAAACAGTACGAGACTTATTTACTTCGCGCTTATGCCAATCACCGGCCACCCGGTAGCGTCACCGAGGATAGTGGCATCGCCAGTCAGAATGAGGATAGATACACGAAGAAAACCGTCGCGTTGGCACATCCCGATTTAGCATCTGCGGAAACAAGAAGCATTTCATCACCGCGATTGCATCCGGGGGCGCCTGGTCCACAGTCGATTCAGCCAAGGTCTACCTCCGCTTCCAAGTTGTACGATCAGACTGTCGTAGACGTTTCGTTAAATAATCCTCCACCAATTTTGACAACTGCGCCATTAGGTGCAATCCGCGATGTCGATCATCGTCAGACGAATGTTCTACATGGACCACATATTTATGCCTCCGTGCCGAACGCTCATCAATATCCACGAATGATACCTTCCAATTATGACGGAAGTGTGCCTCGTAATCTTCAGCATGTTCCGGACATTCGCGTTTCGTATGTGGAAGCGCCGGTATTGCCAATTGCGCCTTCGGATAATTCCACTAATCGATTCTTCAGGGAGCACATGGAATCGGCGCAAGTCGCATCCGGTCTCTCGGCGACCGCGCGGTTTCCCGCTGGAGATATCTCACAATATGAAAAGAACGTGCCTATTCAACACCAATTCGACCCCTTGACCTCACGTCATTATCACGACACCAACATGTTGATGTCCGATCCGCGATCGCGGATAAGAGAATACAATCCGTCCGATACCGCGGCCGTGGAACCGACTTTAGTGACCGGGAAATCGAGTACATACCGAACAGGATCTGACATGAACATCGCTAATCAGGTCGGTCCGTTACCGGGATACATGGACTACATCCTGGCGAGTTCGCAGAAATCCGATGATGAAGGATCCACTCGTTCCATCACCAGCGACGACCTGGACAGTTTGATGAGGCGCAACGAACATTTGCTCTGGGGCAACGCGGATGTTGCCAAAACTTTGTCGCCGACTGCTTTGGGAACAGACAACTTTAATCTGGATGATAACGGCAGGACGGCGATTCTAGAGAAAGAACTGGATCGATATATCAGTAACATCCGGAGGATCCATCGGGAGCACGGCGTGCAGAGCGTGGACGAACTGGATCACGAGCAAAACACTAGCGGTGATCTGTTGAATGTCTCCCTGACCGAAGATGGTCTGGAACTTCCAGCCGAGGATCGGGCGAGGAAGGAGAGGGTACCCGAGGAAATGGGCAAAATTTTAGCATTAGCTAGCGATCTTGCATCCAGGACGGCGACTCTGAAGAATATTGCACGAGATTCGGTCGGACAAAACGGTAATGGAAGACTCATGGCAGTCGAGGATGGAATTAGACATCGCGAGAATGCAAAAAGCGATGCGTCGGAATGTAAAGAGGAACGCGAGGCTGAAGGACGTACAAGAAATGAAATTCAAGAGGACGTTGCGACACACTCGGCGAAATTAGATCGACCGCGCGGAGACGCGCAGATTGCGAAAGAGGACTGGAATAACGCGGCCGATTCAGCCGAGTCACGAGAACGCAATCGAGAAATACCTACTGCGAAAAAAGACAGCGTCGACGAGGAAATAGCCGCGAGTGACGGATCACGGATCGACGATTCGAAGAGTGCGCCGGATGAGAAACGACTTGATCTTGTAACCGGTAAAGAATCGGATATCGATGGTGTGTTCGATGCTGCCGAGGAATTGGCGCCGTGGAATCTTGCAAGTGTGCAGAAAAAAGTTCGCGAGTTACATTTGGACGATGCTGACGGAGACCGAGCGGCGGGAAAAAATGCCGAAGCTACGATGGACATCAAAGAAGACATCATTAACGAATCGTCACAATTCATCGAGCAAAACGTGAATGACGAAGTGGAGAACGCGCGTCCTCCGCAGGATACACTTCCTCGCTCGGAAATGGAAACGAAAACATTGGACACAAGCGAGGTAAATGAAACCGAGGAGCAAACTGAAACACGTGGACCTATCGAGGACGCTCAAGATGTACCCTCTAAAGATTCGGATCAACATTTAGTTGATGAACCTAAGACCGCGTCGCAGCCAGGTGAGGAACTTGGTGAACAAGACGAAAGTGGCAGAAGAAACCCAGACAACGATGAGACGACGGAACTTCGAGTCGACGATCAATTCGAAGATGTTGTGAAAGATGGTGAGTACAGTGCCGAGCAAGGATACGCTGAAGATCCGAGCCAAACGCAGCAGTACGAGCAACAAGATCCAAATCAGCAATATTATGACCCAAACATGTCATACGAGGCTGGTAACGAGGAGTATTCGAGATACGCTGATCAAGGATATGCTCAAGATGATCAAGAGTACGTCGAGTACGTGGCTGACCAGTACGAGCAGTACCCTGAAAATCTCAATAACCAACAGTACCAGCACTATCCTGATGCGCAGTACGAACAGGATCCGAATCAAGCGTACGATTACGGCTATGACCCCAATCAGGGATATGGTGATCCTGCTCAGCAATACGACCCTAATCAAGGATATGAGAACAATCCTGACACTCAGGCGTACGATTACACTGAGCAAGTACCCTATGATCCTAATCAGACATATGATAACGCGTACGAACAGGAGTACAAGGAGGAAGAGCGGAATCCTGGTGACGACGCTGAGAGTCGTGTAGAGAAACCAGAAGCAGAAGAGACCTCACAGATACAGGTGGATCCAGAACTGGAACATAAATCGGACAAAGATGGGGATAAATTGCAACAGGCGGATGTTAACGGAGCGAGTCAATCGAAGAAGAAGAAAGACGTGATCAAGTCCCTTCTGGATTCCGACACAGATACGACGATCGAAAAGAATGTTTCGAACACAGAAAGTGATTTCGATTTTAATTAAGGTATGCGACACATCAGAAGGATGTTGAAGCTTGTTACAGATGAAGAAGAATGGTGACGATAAGATCTCTGATAATAAGATAAATGAGATCTTGCATTTTTAAATGCCGATGTGAATATCTACGATTAAAAGAAACGGATATAAATAATTGTAATTTTTATTGAAATGTACAATGAGAGAGGAAGACATACATTTAGGTAGGTGAAGATAAATTAACGAATGTCAATAAGATAAATGTGATCCAAGGAGAAACGCGACTGAATCTTGGAATGAATTACAAAAACGGACTTCCGTTTGTCCAGTTTATTCGCGAGAGGTGCCTAGAATATGGGACAATGAATTTAATTTTAATTATAGTTTCAATTAGAGCCCACGAGTTGTAGCGAACAGCGAGAATAATTAATTGCGAATTTCGCTTGCTAAATATCATATTTACATAATGTAGATGTAGAATAAAATGGTGAAACAAAATGCGAATGAAAATGTACATTATTTCGTGGACGTTTACCTACTCTCAGAAAGGAGAAAATCTCTCGTTTGAGATTTAAATTAATTAACGTCTATATATAAATGTGCATTTATGCAGTTGCGAGAAAATTCATTGTTATAAAAACACGCTTGACATATTATTTTTTTCACTTTAAAAATAAAAACGCGATTAAAAAAACGTAATTTCGGAGTTATTATGAATGAGTTCAGTAAACATTATTTTAAAAGTGAACTATCTTTTCATAAAAAATTTTCAAAATCGTCACAACTAAAAACAATAGTTTTTTAAGGATGAAACGAAAACGAGAAAAGTGATATTTGATTATGAATATTCTTTTTGCCAATATTTATTTGATTAGTCAATAATTTTTTGTAGTCAAAAAAGTTTTCCCTTTTCTTGGAAAATTTAATTTTTTAAATTGTTACTTTTAAATAAGAAAGCGACATTATAAAAATTGTTTTTTTTTAAGAATTGTTTGTATGTGGAATCGATTTTTCTATTTCATTCTCTCATTCAAAGTATATATTGCACAATATGTGCAATGAATTAATAAATAATTATATATTCAATGAGAATATATAATTCATATTTAATTGTAATTAATCCACGTATTATGACTAGACACGCGCAAGTGCATCGACAAATTCATTTTTTCATCTAACAATCTTGTCTTTCTTCATGCAAAATTTCAAGACTGAGTTTACAAGTTTGAAAAACTGATCGAAGTTGTAGCGGCTAACGTAGTCCCTCCAAGCTTTTTTATAATCTACGCGAGCATGCAAATAATTTATGCATACACTATGCGACGCGAGACCCTCGGTCCCTCGTGTCCTGTATAATTAGTGCAGCACGGTGGCGGTGTGGTGGTCAGTCGCGCGGTATGGATTTTCACGGGATCGCATCGACGGGGAACGAGTCTGCGCCAGCCGGAACGTCGCGGTTCGCAGCTGTGTCGCGCCTTCTCGACCAATCACGCTCAGTGCCACGCGCGTCACACCACGGGCGCAGTGCCGTAGAAGCCACCGGTGAAGAGGTCGTTCGTTCATTTCGTCGCGAGTGTTCCGAGAAAGGTAGGTACCTCGTGCCTTTATCACACACTTATTCCTCTTTATCTCCATTATTTTTTCTTCCCTTGGAATTATCGTCACGCAGAATCGCATTGTCTTGTGGAACGCGATGCACTCTGTCTGGCGAATTGGGTGAAAGGAACTGAAAGAGAGAGAGAGAGAGAGAGAGAGAGAGAGAGAAAGGGGAAAGAGAATGAGATTTACGTGTACGCACAAAAGAAATTTTCGTAATGTCCTATAATGAAACAGAAGTGAGGAATTTCATCGTAAAGCGGAATTATTTTTATTCAAGTTATGATACATATTCACAATTCTACATAACAGAAACAGTTACTATTCCTACAATGAGGGTATAAATATATAAAAAGATTCGATTAAATTTAACACAAGTCTCTTGGCTAGAATTAATGAACTAATTTTAAAGAAACACTCTTATCGATAGCAGGCAACACTGTGTATAGAAATATTTATCGGGGATTATTAAAAGTTTATAAAAGATAGTTGCAATTTGTATACGCGCCGGGTCATTCATGTCTGATACGTATATCATAGTATATATTTTCTATACGTGCTCCGATAAGCATATTATCTAATTACGTGTTGAGGCATTAGTTACCCCATCCCATATGCACGTACGTCACTTCGATATATCGTAAGATCGTAGGCAGTGACTCGCACGCTGCGAATCGCAGCGTGCGTCAGACTCCACTGTCACGACGACGCACACGGCACAAAGCGTGTTTACGTGGCGCAGCTGGAGGCTGGAGCGTGCACTGGCTCCTTTCGAGACGATCGGAGTATTCACGTGGGTGCATATTCGAGAGGAGTATCTCGCGCGTGGCGTCCAGGCGTCGACCGCAGTCGAACCGCTTCCGCTCGAATCGTCTCGCGTCGTAGTCGTGCCGGTCGCGCGTAATCGAACGGCGCCTCGAACGTCGCTGAACGTCGCCGCGTTCGTGTCGCTATCGCGCCGCTCTCGAGCAACTTCACTCCGTCGATTGTGCGGATCGAAGTGGTCTGCGGACGGCGCGTACGGCTGCGCTGTGATTGGTCAGGCGCGTGCGACCGCACCGCGATTGGCCGAACGCGTGTGCCACGCTGCCTCGTGATTGGCTCGCTTCTTTCGTCGCGTCCGTTGTAGCCGTTCGTCCGACAGCGGCGATCTCCACCGCGCGCAAGACGTTCCTCGTCGTCCACAGGATAAGACCAAACGAGCGTGAATGTAAGTGAGAGATAGACCTTGTTTCTTTTTTAAGAGAAGTATCTTTCCTAAAAAATCTAATTCCTTAACACTGTGGCTAATATGGCTATATAGAGGGAATCCAAATGCGATAAATTGCACCATGGCACGACATAGATGTTGAGCGATAATAATTTCGCGTTTGCTGCATGAAACGCATAAAAATTCTTACGACGAATCATTAGCATATCAATTGATCTGCACGAGCTGCACGTGTGCTCTTGCCCCGTAAAAGTCTCTAATGACCGAATGTGTAATGTGAGCGAAGGAAGAATGACGTGTACACATTTATCATCGCCGTACTGGCCTATTTAAACTATATATTTCTTGACATTTTACGCTGGTATATAATATATTTTATTGCATGTATATGGAGAGGGATGTAGTATGTAAATATTTTCTCGCGTAATTTTTTGACATTTTAAAAGGCCTGTCACGTAAAACAACGTTATGGAATTAATAACTATATATTTTAACTCTTCATTTGCAATCTGAGTTTTTCAGCGAAATTTCACTCTGAAATTTGTGAGCTCCGAAATAAAACAGAACAGAATCCGATTCCCCTCTTAAAGTTTCTTGTTAAAAAACTGTTTGGTAATGTAATAAGAGAGATGTTGAAAAATAAATTTTTTTCCTGAATTTTTTTACGTTTTTTAAAAGCCTAGAATACAGTAAAAAAAATGTGAGATAGACGGAAGGAGTAAAAGTGTGATTGCAGATGGAGATTAATATAACAAAATAATTATGTTGCTAATTATTTTATTGTATTAACTATTAACTGTTTTGGATTATTAATTTTTATTATTTATTTTTTTACATATATTAAACAGTAAATTAGAATATTACAAATTAGAATGCTTAATAATAAAAAAGATGAATAAATAATTATTCATATATTGAAAAATGCAGAGCAACATTTAAGCAGAAAAAATAATTTAACCAATTAAGCAAGGTTAAGTCAATAATTATTTTACTATTTAACTGAAAATTGTTGATAATTTTAGCTATTTTAACATAGAAACTGTATAATCAAAGAAAAAATTATCTTTAGATATAAACTTTTTCGGATTATGATGTAATACATAGAATATGTAACTGTCGCGCATATCATAAATTAATCGAAAGATCGATTATGTATACGTGCGCAGAAAAAAATTTAATCGCATCGTTGTTGTATACTAATAAATAAACTGCAACACGCTCCAACTTACGTAGGCATTAATAATTAAATCGCAAGCTAAATTTAACGGAAAAATATTGCACACCGTTGTTTCCTAAACGATTCGAAATTCCACAGTAATTATGATAATGATGCGATTAATCCCTATTTAAACGAGCGCAGCTCTTAATTGCTAGTTAAAACGAGCTGAACGTTTAAATTTGATAGAATAACAAATTTGTTGTGTCAGAGATGTGCGATAAAACTAATCGAAGTACAGCATCAATATGCGAATCAGATTGTAGTATATATCATGTTAATTTCGTTTGCATATTTATTTGCATTAAATCAGTCAATGATTTGTTTTTCAGTCCTTTCTTCATAATTTTCTCTTATTAATCATACATTATGATCTTTCATATATTTTAGCACTCATACATTTTATTAATCACACACACACACAGATAGTTAAATAATAATAATAATTAAATTCTTTCTTATTCAGAATTGTTATAAAGATTAACATCGCAGTTTTATTTTCTCACAATTAGCTTTTCTTATCGCAGAGATAAGAATGCTTATGCGATCTCTTTGATAAGAAGAGATCTTTTGATACTTTGGAAAGTTTTGATAATATAAGAAAGGAGAGACAGATTATAGTTCAATATTACAACTTTATCACCAAAGGTAATCAGTAGTATTCTTAACATTTTAATTACTATTATAATTAGTGATTTATATATTATTTATTTAATTATAAATACAATAAAATTAGTAACAATCATGAATATTAGAGAAAAATATAAAAATATTAAGGAAAAAGAAACATATTTTCAGCAAATTGTGTCAGTGTTACATTTCTCGTGTTAATTTCTTTTATATAACATTTGTAACTAAATTTCCTAATATATTCATCTTGTGCTAAATTAACACAAAAATTCGAATGGACCGTTTGGGATACATAAAATGTATTTTTAATATAAATTTTCTAATTGTATTCTTGGAAAATATTTGAACATCTTACACAAAGCCTTGCAATCTGCGCGCTTCAAAAGCTTATCGTGAAATCAATGGCTGATAATGTAGCCACGTCAACACCGCGGGTAATTAAATAAAGCGAGCACTCAAGATGACGAACGCATTTGCAGAATTATGGAGGATGTGATGGCCATGAACGGCGTGAAGGAGGTGAATGGTGACACAGACAGGCTCTATTACGAATTGGATGGCGAGGGCGACGCCGACAGCTCGACAACTCCGAGCCATAATGTGGATCACCATCGCGATCGTGAGTTATTATTGATTGTTATTTTATGATGTAACTCGTTCTAATCTATTAGTCGTGCGAAGAGCGAGCCGTTACAACATGCAATTATAACTACCAGGCACAAGATAATGAGATTTTAAAGTTAAAGTTGTCAGGGTGTTATTCTTTGACAGACGTTTATTGAGTCAAAGTTATTCTTCAGCTTTTTGAAGTGTGTGTACCTTAATTTAAAAAAGTATTAGTCTTTGACGAGCATTCGTTCGTTGCGTCAAGACTATCCTTTGACCCCCTACTCATATTATAAAGAACGAAATTACTTTTCGAAAGTATTCATCCGTCGAAAATATAAGTTATATTTCTTAACTTTTTGAATAGTGATGAGCCTAAAGTCACAAGGATAAAATCAGATTATTTGCAATTTTTTTCTCGGCGAAGGTAAAATTAGACGCTGTATTTTCCGTGACTTCAAATGGCCGATCACCTTCTGCAATTATACTATGAAATGAGCGCGAAATGTATATCGTGGAATTAGACGATGCATTATAGTAGTCAGAAGTCGCTCATAGCTACAACGTTTTATTTGGCCGCACGAAAGGCGAAGTTAATTAAAGTTCGCGAGAGGGATGGAGATCGATATGAATTATACGCTGCAGCCGCGAAAGGAAGACAAATGCCTCGGAGATTTTTAATCATCAGAACTCGCTGATTCTCGTGGTGCTTGGTACGGAAATGTTAGCTTGAAAAATAATAGATAAAATAATAATAGATAATAATAAACAAATAATAATAGATAATCGAGAAAATAAGGAAAAAATTTGTAACTAAGATATGAACAAATATCTAAAAATTTTTCATCGGTAAATACGAGATGAATTGAAATAATTTTCCGACATTTCAATGTTGTATTCATCTCGTCATATCGCAATATCATTTGTATCAATTTTTCAAACATGCAAATTATTAAATTTACCCAATTTATCAAATTGAGATTTTAATTCCAATTACTGGCTTAACTTTTGGCAACCATTCGAGTGAATTATTCGAGTAATGAGGATCGCGGTTTAATTTTTTTTTTTTCGAATTGTCGTATCGCGGAGTTTTAACTGCATTTTCATTGACACAAAATCCTGCTGATGAACGCGAGTGAAAATTTCAGAAATTGGCAGGCAGCCTAAGACCTTGCCTCTACAGACGGCCGATAGTATTTTGGCCGTCGTCACAATGGTGCCGACGGTTTTCGTCTCGTCAGTGCGAGGCGAGACTTTCGGAACGTGAATAGAGGGCAAGAGTTAGCTTCCTAGAAGTAAACTACAATTCGGTCGTCACGGTAGTTTCGCGACGTCCCTCGTTGAGTCGCGTTATGCACAATCGTAAGTCCCGAGATAAAGTGGTGATTACGTGGAAATTCTGCAAGTTTCTGAGAAAACAGCTCCTTGCGGTAATCACACGGCAAATTCAAAGGTCGACGTTAATGGTGAATTCTGAAAGTGACGTACGTGAAGTTTGAAAAATTCCACGAAAATAGCTAATTGCACAACGAGTTGAATTTCGTCGATAATTGGCTGACGAAGATACGCTCCGTGAAAATCTTGTACATTTTCCAATTCCGATCTAATTCGATTCATTAGGTTGGGTGAGTCATAAATAACTTTTTACTCAAGTTTTTATTTTTTTCTAATGTGTCTCAATTCAAGATAAATGACTTTAATAACTTTAAAAGATTCAAAAAATTAATTATTACATTGGAAAAAAAGTTTGTTGCATTAATTGAAATTTTGATATAGATTCATCCAAAAAGATACAAATCAGACACTTATAATTGAATCTATTAAGTATTCAAGTTGAGACAACTAGAATTCTAATCGTGGTAATCAAAATTTTGATTCATATGATCAGAATTTGTTTTATTTGTACTTCTTGTTGGTATAATCAGAACATTTCTCTCAGTGTCGCTAAAATAATATATGAAAAAGAAGGAAAAAATATTAGTTATATTTAGAGAGAAATAAATTTAATTTCATAATTTCTTAACGAATTACCTTAATCATATAACATTATATATAGCGTTAAGATAACATTTAATTGCAAATTTTTTTATTAAATTAAATTTTTGTTATTATATCTCAAAATCGAACTTTTAGTCCAATTATTTTCCAAACAAATATTTATACTTACCGTTTGTTCATCGATGCCATCAGGTATTGGTAAACTAACGCTCTTATTGCTTTCGCGTTCGTAATCCAGTCGGGAAATATGATCAGAGTTCACGATCATGTTTGTCGCGTTCGAATTTATATTACACGTTTGAAATTGTTTCGGCATTCCTCATTGTTTTTCGTTCGCTTTTGTGACCTCGCACGTGGTGCTGGCACGGTTGATAAGCACGGTGATTAGCACATTCAACGCGACGTCTTCGACGTAGCTAAAAACGCGACGACGACGCGCTATTAAAAGTCACTTCGTCGGTATCGAGTTCGATATATCTATCGTTATATCTCTTGCGAACGATTACAGTATTTCTTGAGAGTTTCTGCGATATCGCAAAAAAAATTCATTCGCCGCATCTTCTAGTATCTCTCAAGAATCTTTTATTATCAGGAGGAACGAGTTAATAAATTTTCTGTCGAAGTAAGGAATCTTCGGTAGTGCGATTTACGCTGCAACGAGGATCGCGTGACTTGGGGCGACCTGAGAAAAATGTCGATCAGGGGTGTGACCACTTCGGAGAGTGAAACGTTCCTTGGTTCCTTGCGCCTGTCGAATTTTCTGATTGATCTGGATGAATTTTACGAAGGTAAAAGCGAGCGCGAACGACTCGTGTATCTGTCGGATTGTGCTGTAGCGATGCTTATAATCGCTTGATGTCGGGAACGATTTAATTGGCAAAACGCATCTATGTCGACGTCACTTTACTGTGAAATTGTCTCAGATAACGGCATTCCTGCGTCGCGGGAGTATTATTCCACGTGAATAACACATGTGAATAACAATGATGACGAATCTTTGTGTTCGTTAATGTCATCAGTGTTTCTTATCTTGTCAATAACACAACTAATAACCGAGCCACTGTGTCCACGTACTCTTAATTGCGAAATGTATTTATTGTTAGATTATTATGACTATAAGTTGTGTAGAGAATCGCAATTTTTTGCGTCTTTTTTAAGTCTTTTCGGAATTTTCTTAACTATGAGTCATACCGCTATTATCTTCCTGAAGCGTAGATGTCTAAAGCAAGCTTTTCATTAAAACTGAAAATTATACAAGTTATCGTTAGTCGGGGAGATGTTACTTTAATAATTAAAGAAAATGTTGCTCCATTATTGTTTAGGCGAATCGTTATTTCGCTCGAATTAATAAAACTGCAAATTATAATTTTAACCTGCATATAAATATATATGCAAGTTAGCGTTAGTCTAAATTGGAGATATTATTTTAATGATTGAAGAAAACATTGCTCTAGCATTGTTTAGGTTATATTCTTGTTCTGCTTGAATTATCAGGCTAAGACTTTTTATACCGATAATGTAACGCATTCGAATGATGTAATTCTCAAGAATTTCAAGTAATTCTTATATATTTATGGTTAAGGCCAAGGCACAAGTCGATATTTATCTGTTATTACGCAATTGTAATGTACTCGTTTCCGATACTGTGAAATAGTTAAACTGATTTCGGAGAATGCTATTTTGAAATTTTTATTTTTCAAAATTCTGTGTACAAAGAGTATAAAAATTTAATTAAATAAGTTTTAATTATTTATATATATTTTGACATTTTTTCTAGAGTTTTTTTTTTCGATTTTATTAGAATAAGCTTGCATTTGGAAGTTACTTTCGACACAGTGATAGCAGAAATGAAAAATATTCCAATTACAAAACTTTACGCAAGCATCTCGACATAAATTTTTATGACTGCTTATAAATTGCAATTTTATATTACGTATATAAGTAGGAATCAGAAATGAAAAATATTCCAATTACAAGACTTTTAGAAGAATTATAATTTTACTACTTTTTATGCATGCATCTCGACATAAACTTTCATAATATTGCTTACAAATTGCAATTCTGTATTACGTAGAAATCATTTAAGAAAATATTATCGACAAAACAGCGTTGAAATTAAATACAATGGAGAATGGTCGAAGATACAGTTACGATATTAATAAAGCTGTACAAATTATAAACTTATCTAAATCTCGGTTCAAATTCTTTGATTCTGAAATCACTGCAGTATATTCTGCATCTTTTGCGATCTAAGTGTTTACATGAGTATCGAAAATATTGACGCCGATTTATTTTCGTCTCACAGCGCGGTATTTTTATCACGAGGACCAGGTCCTACATGCCAGAAGAGAACGGAAAGGTGTCGACGTTCTCGATTGAGAAAAGATTGGGACGTGCTACGCGGAGATCCACGGTAACCGTGCCAAGGAGGTGCGGTATTGATCTCTTCCGCGGCTACGTCTACGCTATGCCACTCGTCTTGGCGCGTGCTAGTCGCACCGCCGCGCCGCCAGAAATTGAATCACGCAAATTCACGCTATTGCTGTAAATAGACATAACTGTAGCGTTCGATCTTGTTCTTCCGATGCTTCAAGGAAATTTCCGCAGCATAGAGCCGGTTATACCATTATCGCCGATAATAGCTAACATGTTGAATATTCATGAAAGCTACAGTCATTGGAAAAAGAGAGAAAGAGATCCGCTTCTGTTGAGGTATATAATTAAATTTTTGTCGTTATACATACCAAAATTATCTTTGGTAATTTGGTATTAAACTGTTTTCTTTTTGCAATATTATATTTTGCGCCGCTGAAAGTTTACAAGTATTACCAGAGAACTTTATTTTAATAGAATTTTGACTCAAGAATTGAAATTAGAGAAAAATTAATTGCAGAAATATTTAAAATTATAAGTATATTTAAATTAAAAAAAAAATGAGTACAAAAAATAAAAACTTTCATAAAGAAAAATCGATTCCGTTAATTGAAACATTCATAGATGTAAAGAAACGTACGTATTCAAAGATACTTTTTATAAAAATCGTTATTACTGTATATTAAATTTTCTTTATTCTGGTTATATGCACATAAACACTAAATGTATGATTTATTTAACACGCGATGACATTAGTTTCAATTTTGATGTCGCGGAATCATTCGTGAATCGCGATGAGTCTTTCAATGAAGCTTATCTATAAATAGTTCATCATATGTAACGCAGATACTTATAGAATCGATTGAACACAATTTCGTGATAATAAGATTATCCGATAAACATTATCATTCGATAGCAAATCTATTTTAATGGAATAATAAATTCTACTATCTACACTCTCTCTGAGAAAAAAATGCTGTTGATTCAATTAAAATCTATATTACGGGCTGTCACTAACATAAGTGATTAATTCATATATATTTTTATTGACACAAAGACATAAATTATTATTTCAATAATCAAGCCTTTATATCAATAAAATATACGCATGAATTAATCACTTATGTTAGTGACAGCCCGTAATATAGACTTTAATTGAATCAACAGCATTTTTTTCTCATTGTCAGTGTACTTAATCCGCTTTTAACGTTGTAAGTGAGTTCACTTTATTTATTTTATATAATCTATTATGTTATCTCGTAGTTATCTTGCCATAGATATCTATAGGATATCTATGGCAAGATACTATTTTGACGTTATCGTGACTTGTTCTGTTGGAGTATTTAGCCATAGATATCTGTGGGATATCTATGGCAAGATACTATTTTAACGTTATCGTGACTTGTTCTGTTGGAGTATTTTATCATAGATATCTATAGGATATCTATGGCAAGATACTATTTTGACGTTATCGTGACTTGTCCTGTTTGAGTATTTTGCTATAGATATCTATGGGATATCTATGGCAAGATACTCAAACAGAACAAGTCACGATAACGTCAAAATGACATTAAAATGAATCGGAAATGATTGAAAAATGATTTTTTATGATCATTTTGGAGTCATTTTTTTTAGTGCGAGCATGGCAGGCAGCGCACGAGACTGCTATGCCAGAGATCCCGGGTTCGATCCCATCAGGCAGAACCGAAAAATGTTTTCATAGCTCCTCTCGGAAGGTAAACCACCGAGAGTATCCTTGCCAAGAGCACTTCTCTAATAAATCGTCGTTCGGAATCGACGTTAAACTGTAGGTCCCATATTACTGTGTACAACCAGCGTGTACACCACAGACATATGAAAGAAGTCACCACGCTCGGCCACGAGCAATAGGAATGAGGATTGAAGTCATTTTGACATCATTTCGATATAATAATAACTTGTTGTTCTATTTGGGTAATTACGAGATAGCATAATAGATATATATCTATATATAGTATCTATGGTACGTATATACAGTGAGTACAAAAAATATTCGTACAGAGAAAATGTTTTTTAAAAATAAATATTATCCAGCGAGAAATGAGTCATCGAATTGATACCGAATTGATATAAATTCGATGATTTTAACACCAATTTGATGTCGATTCGACGTTTAATTAACGATCATTTCTTGTTGTATAATTAACAATTTATTCATAAAGAATAAAATAGACTGCATGTTTCTTAAAATTATATATATCAAAAAATGATGTGTATTAATTATACAAAATATATCATCCGAAAAATAAGCGAAAATTAAAAATTGTATTGTTTGAATGCTCAAAACGTATTCGTACAGACGAGAAATTTAGCTTCTAAAATCAGGAATACATGCTAAGCTCGTTTGTTTATATTAGAACAGAATGTATTTATTGTATAAAATTGCTAATTAATGTTTATTTTCTACAAATAAGGGTTTTTTTTATAACAAATTTCCTTGTACGAATACTTTTTGCTCTCACTGTATATGTACATTTAAAAAATGTTTTAAGTAACTATTTTTTATGAGATTAACAAAGTAGGTTTAAAATAATCAAAAAAATAATTTTTCCTAATCTGATCGCGAGCTGTTTAATTCTGAACTTATTTATTTATATAGCTAATCTTCTTGGAAATAAAACGGCGGGCACATTCAATATAAACATAAGATTTAACATTAAACATAACTGTTGATAAGACTATTGATTATTTATCTGATATAAGATAGGCGAATAATTACTTATTAAAAATTTGTGCAGTTTGTCTTGATTTTAATTTGCATAGAGAATACGGTTTTAAATTACCTGCATTTTGAAGGTCGCTTCTGCGTCAAAAGCGACCCCCATTTCATTCAAAATGTACAGCTGGCTCAAGACTTCATTCTGGATAGTAAATGTCAAGGCTATAAGACCTCAGCAGAGAGATTTTAATGTTTGAAAATGATTACCGAAAGAAGCACTACAAAAATAAATATAAATAAAAAAAACCATAAATACGAGTTAATATTGTACATAAATATAAATGAACATGAATATTAAGTGCAATCATCCTTGTTTAACGCACGCGATGTCGGGTAAATTAGGTGACACGTTTTTTTTTTAATTAAACTTTCAAATAGATGTGTTTAATAAATGAAGTTAAACTGATTAGCCTCTCTGAAATTAAACTAATTAATTCCATTTTTTTATCAATTTCTTCATTTTAGCGTCAGATTAATTTGTAATATGATCAGTCTGTAATATGATCATATCTTTTATTAATTTGTTCTACTTTAATTTATGAAGTTGATCAATTTGATTTTAAGCAGAGGTCTAAATACATTTGCGTAAGGATATTTAATTCCAAGAATGTAACGTTTTCATGATTCGTGGTACGGGTTGCATGATGTCGGTGACACCGATTGGAGGAAATTCCTTGCGCGGATCGCGACAGTAAACACTAATTAGTTCAGCTGCCGCGTTCGGTGCACGCGAAAACCGTTCGGCACGACAAGAATAGTGCCGTAATTAAATTAGTAAGAGTGCATCACACGCTAAAATAATTCATGAGTTTGTCAGTTGGTAAAAAAAGAAATAATATGCATCACAATATGTACTACGGTGAAAAATAATTAATATTTGTTTGTCGAGAAAATTGTGCTCACTTTTCATCGTGTTCATGACTTTTACATTTAATAATTAATTTAACAATTAATAATTCATTTTATACATTTTGAAATACCTACATGTCAGTTTTTATTTGGACAGTACGAAGATTTACTGTCGCTAATACAACCACTTCATGTAATATAAATCGACATAAATATTGATTGTACTATTAATAAATATTGCCACTCCGTCGCTTTTAAATTATTTATTCACGATGACGAATCTCTGATTCTTTCATTTTCAAGCGTTTCTCATTTTCAAAACTTTCTAGTTTCTCTTGTGCAATAATTTGTGCAATAACTTAATATCTGCTTTTTGAAATTTATACATATTTATTTATAAGAAATATCTCCGATGGAGAGTTAACATTGACTATATTTTTGTAAGATTAAAAAAAATATCTAAGATTTATTCTTTTTATTAATTAATTCCTCTTTACGAGGCATAAATTAAAATGTTAAATTGCCTATAACACCGCCTTATAACACAGTGTTAGATTTATGTCTTAAGTGAGTATCGAATATAAGACAAGGGGGAAATAAATATGCAACACTTGAGGCGTGGCGAGATGGAAAACATATCTCTTATATTTATTAAAGCTCTTTCTCTCTCTCCTAGAGTTACAAAGGTAATGTTTTTTGAACGGTCACGCATTATTTATGCTGTACAATTGTCAACAATAGATGGCCTTTCAAACGTACGTCTCTTGAGCCGTTTTATCGCTCGTGTGTAATCTGTGCTTAGGGACACCCACGTAGATACGCATGTATAATACATAATGATCGTGTGTGTCGCACCGTGAGATGTGGGTCACCACAAGAATGAGCATACGTACACATCATGAGAGTGTAGTGTCCGCGAATGTATTATTATTGAAAATACCAACGTGCGTACTTAACACATGTTTCGCTCGCTATGCGTTGCGAGGTGTTTGTGCCAAGTTTCGCTGGTATCTACGAGCGTGTGCAAGTCATGAATAAGTCGGGTATTAATACATTGATAATATGAGCAAGTGGCATGAATCCAGTTCCAAAAATCTCGTCGAATTATAGACCTTACGTGCCTATAATTTTAATCAAATTGCCTTAGATTTTATTGATTTTAATTTCAAACACTTTAAAACCTTAAAATGTTCCTCAAAAGAATTTTCTATTGATGCATATTTTTTGATGCATAAATCCTAACGGATTTATATCTCTCGAGTCTTGTCCGAGTATCATATTTTCTTTGATCTGTTAAAATGTGCACATAGAAAAATATACGTATGTACTGTATCAAGAGACACAGTACTATCTCGGATATCAAGTGCACGTTATATGTTTTTTTTATATAAATATGTTTATGTAAAACTATATATGTGATGTTATATGATGATGTGACCCTTGAAACTGGGGGGCTTAAATATTACGTACCTTTTTCAAGTATTTCAAAAATTCAGACATCCGCAAATTCATAAAATCACCATAAGCAATGAATTTATTAAAAATATATTCTGAATCCTCTCTAGTAAGTTTATAATATTTTAATCAAGATTATTAAATTAAAACAAATTTGATTTGCTTATTATAAAGTCGCTTCTTTGGTAAAATTTTATAATATTCTTAAAAGGAAAATAAATTCTTGTTTTGAATATATCATAATGAGTTTTTCTCTAAAATTTATGATAAATATATTTTAAGACTATTACCAAGATAATTCTTTATCTAAACATAACCATTACTTAAAAGAAAAAAGTAAACTGAATAATCACTAAATTCTTTCAATAGAAGCAAAAATACAACTTGGAAATAAGATAAGCAAACCATTTCTGATATAAAAATATTCTTCAAAGAAAAATAAACTTTTGTTTTGAGTACATGAGTTTTTCTAAAATTTGTGATAAGTATGTTTTAAGAGTATCGAGTAAATTCTTTGTTGAAGATAACTGAAAAGAAAAAATAAACTGAGTAATTATTTTTCTTAGCGATAAAAGCAAAAAAGCAACATTAGAAATAGGATAAAGAAACATGTTTAACATAAAAAGAACATTACGAAAAACGTTATAATTTTTAATTAATTGTATAAACGAATTATTATGTATTGATTATAGAGAGAAACTGATTAAGCCAATCGATTTTACGAAAAAAGTAACAAAAACATTACAACTTTTTCCAATTGTTGTTTTTTGCTTTAAATTATTAAAAAAAATTTATAATATCGATCATATTTTTGCAAAAAGTTATTTGTTTTTTTTATTATTTTTTCTATTGAATCGATTGGAGTAATCAACTTTTCTTTTATAATCAACATGAATCAATATTGAATAATTCGTTTATAATAATTAGTCGCAAAATTGACTTTTCTATTATGTTTTTAATGTCAGAAATGTTTTTTATGCTCCGATTCTATGTTCAATTGTTTTTTTTTTTACTAACACTGCATAGGTTCTAATAGGATTCAAACTCTTTATATCGAATGTGTATATAAATTCACACTGAATTTAATCATTAAAGATCCAGCTTGACCGTTTAAGACTTCCATTTCCTATTTGCTGTGTATTGATATTACGGTTTTAAAAGCTTCTTTATCTACTATGCTTTATACACAATAAAAAAGAAAATGTTAATTTCAACATTTTTTTACATGTCCCAGGAGATCCACTCTAAATTTTAAGTTAAAGTAACTCATTCGTCTTGTGTTATTTATTAACGAACTAATAATGTTAAATAATTGACACAATACTTTACATTTATATTTATTATTTTGATTTTAAGGGTGATTTAAAACTAACATATAAAATAAGTAGAGTACATAGAAGAGTAGTTGCAGTAACTCGTAAAAGAAAATGTTAAAACATTTTTGTTCGTATAATGTGAATGAAAAAATTCTTAGATGTTATAAATTGACTTTGAGATATATAGATTAATTGAAACAATTGTGTTAAAAACACTCAAAATAATATTCCATTTTTAATTGACATATGCAATTGTTAAATTAGAAAGGTGACATGAATCTAACACATCAAAATGTTACAAAAATAATAACATCTCAGTTGTATGTTTATTTTACATTGAAGTAATAATCAAAATGTGGTAACACAAGAAAAATTCTACATATGGACACACGATTTTTCACTGTGTATTGTTCTGTATTTATATACGAGTACATAGTCTCATGAAATAATTATAGCCTTCATAACGAACTAATTCGTATCGCGTGCACGAGCGATTTCGCACGCGTGTGCATCGCGCGTGGCGCGAGCTTACGAAGCGGCGTACACACGCGGATTCCACGATGCGGTTTCGCCGCCAAGATACTACCATCAAGTATTCCCTCCCTTCTCACCCTGGCATAGTCAGTGCATTCGACATTCACAGACCAGTCGATATGGTCAGTGCCCCCCGACGCGTCGTCGACTAAACACACGCAGTAAAGTTTCTCTCTCTTTCGAGGGAGAGAGTAAGAGTTCTCGAGAGCGAACTCGCATCTCGCGTTGCGCTCCATTTTCCTGTGGAGCGAAGTTGTTATAAACTTCTCGGTGATAGATAAAACGGACATCGTACAAATCGGGTAACCCTTGCGGATCTCACAAGTTTGTGTGTTATTCAGAGAAATTTGCGTTAAATTTGCGTTGCATCGATCGTGCGATTTGTCTGATTCTTGGTATTACAATCTGAGGCTTGCAATTAAAACAAATCGTTACACTTTTGAGAGTGCGTATTTATTATTGTAGTCGACGTTGGAATTCGGAATGTTTGAAACATTCCTTGCTTCTTGAGTAATCCTTAAGTAATCTTGCCTATTCTTTAGTAATAGCAAGTTAGGAATGTTACGATAGTAAGGAATGTTTGAATTTTTTATTGTTTACTATACTGAAAAAACACTAAATTTTAACAAATATTTGTGTGAATAGTTCTACGTAAATATTTACTAAACGTATATTTATTTGATACAAAATTATTAATTTAACTATATTTTATTGAGTAAATATTTATTTATTGTGAATAAATGTGAATAAATTTGTTTACTTAGTACTATTGAAAGAAATATATACTAACATTTAGTAAATTTTTTTCAATGTATGTTATTTTGATAAAAATAATTTAATTTTTAAAAGATAAAATAAAATATTATGTATCAAACGGAATATATTTACTGCTCGAACGCCAACTATACAAGCTGATGTAAAAGAGAGGATCTCAGAATGAAACACTCGAAACTGTTTTCAAATAGAGAAATGAAAAACATGAGAAATTATCATTTACTGAGAATTTTAATTTACAGCCAAGAGATTTTGAAATGCGTCACGATCTATAGTCTCTTTCGACAATTCTGGAAAAAAAGAATTATAGCTATAAGAAATAATGCAATGTTTGTGTTTTATTATGTAGCAACTCGTATATATCACAGAGCAAAAAGACCCAGTTGACCAGAGTTAGCATTAATCGATGTCGATGCAACACGCTCCTCAAATGTGTCGATCGCTCACGAAAGTCACTCGCCAAGTAAACATCTTACATTGCAGCAAGAACGTTTATTTACGCGATAAATACGCGGCCCTTCGCTTTTTCTGCGTTGATAAGATGTATCACTGGTCCAGCTAACTATCATTTGCGTCAGAACGGTATTCTTATTATCAATACGGCTGTAAATAAACAGCGTAGATATACTTGACTTGCTCGCTGAGACGAGCAACAAGCTTATGACATCCCGTGCGAGATTTAATTTGAATATCGTTTTTTCTCGGAGCTTCAATACCGCGAGTATCGACTTTGATAACGCAAAGTGAATAGGGTATAAAAGAATTACAAAGATATTTATAGACGTTAATACTGCCGGTATGTATCGGATAATTCTTATATTATTCTCAAACACTCGGATATATTATTCTAGCATCTGTGGTTATTTAAAGTCACAGATAAGTCGGCGACGCGATTCGTAACTGGCGAATAGAAATATAATTCTACATGACATTTATCCTTGTTTTATAAGTCACCCGAATCACTTACACAGGTGGTCATGACATTTCTTTTTTCATACAGATATTGAGATATTGAGATAAATTTAATAACTGTGAATTGAAGTGCCAGCCTTTATATTTATTTTGCTTTAAAATAAAATACTCGAACCACTCAAATCGCAGCGTTCCTGGAATGTACTTGACTGAAAACGTAAATTGTTTTTTCAATCTAGATTCGTTGATAAATTAAAATATATATTTTTCTCTACAGAAATGATCTGGAAATAACATTTTTTCTCTTAATTAGCAAACGCGGCAATGTGTTTATCTCGTGCATACGGTTCAAATGAAATTCTGCATGCAGACGATACGTAAAAAAGTCCGAGATATGAAAATAAATCCATATGACGGTTTATATATCCAAGAACAAATTGCATATTTATCAAAGAGATTCTGCGCCACGCGATAATTTCCGTTCTTTGTGAAAGCGTATCTCATACTTAGGCAAGTGGACTTGTTATGCGCGTGAATCACCACGTTGAAAACGATGGAAAAACGGTAGTTTCTGAGTACCGACCTTGCGGAAAAGCGATCTGGGAATATTTCTTTGGGTCAACTATTTATAGTGTAAGCCAACGTTTTCATCTCCGTCACCGTTGATACTCGGACGAAAGGCTTGTTGACATCGTGCCGCGAATTTTTGCTGTCGACAGTTTGCTGTTGATTTACATTGGAATGTTTATACCTGTTATTTTATCTTGTAAATCTATTTTTGAGACACAAATCCTTTTTTAGAACAAGGATTTTTAGGCGTAAATTACGATTGTTAAACTATAAATAACCGTAGTTCCTATACTTGTGTATAAAACGTATAAATATTATTGTTAAACCTAATAATATTACCATTAATATCAATAGTGTAACATGTTTAATATCAAAATTAATACGATTTTTGTGAAAGAATAAATTTGAAAATTGCTAGAAAAGATGAAAAACAGGATAACAGAGCACATCACGTATTTGGAACGTAAAAAGAAGTATAGTTAACTTGTTGTCTACACGATCCACCTACACAGTTTACAAGAATACGTCCGTGTCAATTTCATGCAAATTAGACGCAGAGAAACCGTGTACAGGCGTAATCTAATTATCGTCGACGCAATTCCAATTCACGTTCTCTGACGTAGATGTAGTAGTGTTTATTATGCGTGGATCGTAAAGTTTGTGACATAGTGTATATTTTGTAACGCGAATTCTTCGCAACAGTTGTCTTGTCTGCCTTTGTAGAACCTATAGGTCGCAGTTGCCCTCGCGACGAACGCAGCGGCGTCGAAGACGAGAACAATCGTTGGTTTGACGAACGAAAACAACGGTACTCGTCATGGCGCACCGCGCCGCATTCTATTAATAACTCGGCACCGCGGCTCTTTGTAAATTTGTCGAGGGTCGCGGCGAGCTCATTGATTCATTGATCATATCGTGGGAGAACGATACGTCTCTCACGGAAGTGCCATCGTTGTTAGACTAGTGACCCTCTCTAGAATAAGAGTATCGAAATAACATTTAATTAGAATTAATCAGTATCAATCACGCAAATGATTGAAAAGAATTATTTATGGCAATTTTTGACAAAATTTACTTTTTTCTCCGAAACGTCACATTCCGAAGATTTTTTCATGTTGAACACGATACCGTTGACAGAATTTAGCATTTATTGGCGGATCCATGAGAGAGGAGGCCATGACCTCCCTTTTTCAAAAATATTGATGTCAAATGTTAATATTTTTTTAATTTAAGAAATCGTACAGAGGTATAAAAAATGTACGTAGATTCTATTATATTATAGTTTTAAAAAGCTATTTTTTTCAAAAATTGTAAAAAGAAAATTAAAATTTTTTTTTTTTTTTCGGAAAGAAGCAAATAGATAGGCAGATCTTACAGACGCACATAAATTTTTCCAACGAATTTTTCTATCCTTGGGAGAAGAACCGAGAAAATCAGCGAAAAAATTCGACAAAACGTTTCGGTTTTTTCGGAAATTTTAAAACTATATATTATATTATTTCTTTTTTGTATTATAATATAATTTTAAATAAAACTTTTTATGAAAGATACATTTAAATAATACTTTTTCAACGTAACGCCACTAATAATTTAAATATTCTACTTTTCACATACACATATTTGACTATAAAAAAAATTTCACTTGCGACCCTCCCCCCTCTCTTGAAAAATTGCTGGATCTATCGATAGTAGCGCGTCAGGATTTTTAATAAACTGTAATAAAATAAGCAAAAAAATGACATTTTTTGCCGTAATCAACATTTTTATGACAAAACAAAAAAAAACTCGTTTTTATATAAAGTTCACAGAATCTAAAAATACACACATAAAATTCAAAAGTTTTAAATAAATTTTAGTTCATGATCATACGACTTATTTTCATCAAGTTATGGTTATTTAAATTTCAAACTTTCTGTATAATTATTCAAACAGTCATGTACTAATGATAATAAATTATATAATGAACTAAAATTTATTCAAAAATTTTTGAATTATATTTTTAGATATCATAGACTTTATTATTTAGAAATAAGTTTTGCCGTGAAAAATGTTGAAAATGATGAAAACATGCCATTTTTGCCCATTTCATCCCAATTTATTCAAAATTCTGACGTTCTACACAAATTCTGTCAACAGTATCGTGTTCAGCATGAGAAAATTTTCGGGATACGTACTATGGCACCTGAGAGAAAATTCGGTGATGAATTATGTATAATTGTTTACCAACAATTATTAACTGTCCGTATTTCAAAATCATAATCAATCGCTTGTTGCTTGTTTTATTTAAATTCAGTGAACTGGCAGTTACTAATTATGGCCGTAACTTACTAATTGCATTTATAACTAGTTGATGGTCAAGCACTGTTTCATATTTGTAGATATTCGGTAATGAATTGCTATTTTTTAAAATTATAATATGAAAACGTGTATTTTCGGTCAACTGTAAATTTATTTATCGGATTAGATTAAATTATTTTAAGTTTCTTATATAATAAATTATTAATTAATAAACGTTAATTATCTTAAGTTTCTTATATATCTATGTTTAATATCTTTGGGCGAGTCAGAGACGATCGATCATTTCGAGCTTTTTGAATAATATATAAACACAAATAAATCGTAAAACCGGAAAATGATTGCAGGAACGTTAACAGTTCATATTGATGAAAACGATTGATATTTTGGAAATGGGAAATGAGAATGAAATTCTTGCTATGTACAAGCATAATTCTGTTACCGAGTGGTTGCAAAAAACGGGACAAGCCACGGACTATGTAAATAATGGTAAATCAACAATTATAAATTTCAATCTTCCTCCAATATTTTCATCGCAATTTATTTTATGTTCATTATCTTTAAACGAGAAAGTATTTAAAGATAAATAACATAAAATACATACAAATTTCGTAATGTTTATGTATCGTAAATCTTTATGTTTGTATAAATTATTAGTATAGTATATAAGATGTTTAAGAAATCATCCAATTCTATCTCATTTTGATATCACTTATAATAATACGTGCTTTAAATCCTCTAACTAAACACACGTATGCTTTCCGCATATATTGTTTTTTAATTAACATCATGGCACATTT
Source organism: Trachymyrmex cornetzi (assembly GCF_001594075.2). Lineage (NCBI taxonomy): Eukaryota > Metazoa > Arthropoda > Insecta > Hymenoptera > Formicidae > Trachymyrmex > Trachymyrmex cornetzi. The sequence continues at coordinate 64,661 of NW_017299882.1, read as the reverse complement.
ATATTTGTATACGCAAACTTTGAAGTGCACAAAAAGGAACAAATGATAAAAAGCAATAAAGTATGTAGAATAATAATGTTAACATCAAAATAAAATAATGTAAAATTTTGTACATTTAACTAAAAATAAAAATTTGCTATTGATTTAGTTTAGAATTTCATGTTATAATAGAGAAGGTATTTTCAATATATTATAATAAGTTAGTCTGGATAAACGAACTGTGCAGACTATTCTTTATTAGCGGATCTCATTTAAACAAAATTATTTTATTTCTGATGCAGGTAGCGAAAGCCCAGTTTTTGGTATCGAGGGTGGTAGTAGCGCTGCAGGCGCTAGTAGTAACTTGAGACTTGCATCTCACGAGCTGCCAAATGAGATTTCGGCTCCCTATGAAGTACCTCAATTCCCGATCGAACAGATCGAGAAGAAGCTTCTGATCCAACGACAATTGACTGTCAAGTGAGTATTCATTCTGATTGAATGCATTTTTATAGCATTTTTTGGTTTACTTACACAATTCAGATCGGTTCAAGTAAAAACTTATACTTACGAAATTATTTATAATTATATACTTATAAGCTCATACATATGTAAAATATTTTAGTTTCTTAAATTTTAAATTTCAATTTGTAATATAATTCTGATTTAAATACATTTTAATTGAAATATATCCTCACAAAAATTGATTCCTGCTGTATCAATTACAATACAAATCGAAAAAAAAATTATCATTAAATTTACGCGAAAGAGTTGTTGTATTTATCAAATAAAGTTAAAAAAAAATCATTCATCAAAGCAAGAAGCCACCATAATCTAAAGACCAGAGCTGTTTCTTCGACAAGTTTTATATTGAACAAAGTTGGAAGTTTTTTTGAAAAGGTTAGGTTAGGTTGAAAAAAAGGCATTGATGAAAAATTTCTCTCTGATGAGGAGAAAAGTATTTTAATATATTTTTCTTTTTATTTAGAGGCAAATTTTGCAATAACTTTTTCAAAAAATTTTCAACTTTATTTAATATAAAGTTTCTCGGAAAAATGACAGATATATTTTATATTATTCTAGTACGTCAATCCCTAACGTGTAGAGTTTATATATTAAAATTGCATCTCGAATAGAAGGATTGATTTCAATTAGTTTAGATGATTTCATTTTAGATGATCAGTAAGTTTAGATAATTATTTCGCGCCGAAAGAAGTTATAATTTCAAGGGATACGACGATACCGATAAGCAGGCGGCTATAAAACTGAGATCGCGATATATTTACGACTGTGCGAAAGGCACTAAAGTATTATCGCTATACCGAAGGGTATAAAGTACTTGGCTGTATGCACGAGGTAATACGTACGTGATCGAGTATCTAGTAAAACCAAGTGCCATAGCTAGATCGCTATACAGGGTGTCTGCAACGCAAATTTAAGTCTCAGACATTTTAAATTAAAATTCGGTGAACACCGTTAAGAATATAAATTGAATTTATTTTTAGAATAGCAACTTTAAGGAACGACATTTGGAAAAATTACCTTTTTCAAAAGATAAAACGTTTGAAAAAATATCGTGCTTCTTGTATCTTAAACGATATAAACGTTCTGCTTTCGAAATCACGCTGTATGTCTAAACGAGATCGGGTAGATAATCATCATAATCTGTTCGAAAGTTTTTACAGAAATTAAGGAACGTATAGAAGATCGCTTATTTTTTGCACAGTACTATTATGGAATCGTCGTATTAATCATGAGATGCGGGATCGATTTTTAAACGTGAGGATATCTCTGCCAAGAATATTCTGAATTAGCTTGCTTCTTTGTTGAAGGAATATTAAATGCTCTTTACTAATTCTTACTTAAGCTTTAAGCGGGAATTTGCATTTATTTAGAAGATAAAGGAGGAAAATAAATTCTAAATTCGCTGGTCAGAAAATTTGAGAATATTCGAGGAATATTTTGGTCACATTTGCGTAATATTTTCGTAAATATTTTATGATTGTAAATATGATTAGAGCAGCTATACTTGTAGTCATAGGCCGGTATTTATAGGTGGTTCTTATATTTAAGACCGTCTTAAGTAAAGCCTTAAATGTCTTGAATCATTACAGTACAGTATTCATAGTTAAAATCTTATATTTAGGATCGTCTTAAATAATGTCTCAAGATGCTAATACGGATTTCTGATTGGTTTATGACATTTTAAGACTGTACTTAAGACAGTCTTAAATATAAGAATCGATTATGAATACCGCCCATAGAGCCGTATTTAGCATCTCTTGAGGAGTTACTTAAGACGGACTTGAAATAAGAACAGACTACGAGCCATAGTGTCGATAATTGGACGTTGATGCGACACTTAGGGATAGCTGTTACACTTCCTGTGTCATTGCATAATAATGAGAAAATGTTTTATATACGATGTTTTCTGTGTACTAATGGAACGCCAACTCGGCAATGTTCACCAGGATTGCGTCCGCGCGAACCAGTTCGGAATTATTATCGTCGTTAGATATTTTACCGGTACCGTGATGTATTATGTAGATCCGAGCGAAGGATATAAACGGATAGATAGAGACTGGTAGGTCACGCCGCCCACGTCTTAACTGGAACGGTCGAGGCAGACATTTTGCGAATTTTGTGCGAGAAATGTCGCATTGCTATTCAGTTAGACAGTTCTGCGCTCCTTCCTGCGTATATATTTTTTATATAGGATTTGTGTTATATCCTTAGAGACACTTATTACTGAGAATTACTACGAAAATTATAATAATGAAATGTTGATATTATTTTAGTATAGTTTTGGCGCAGTATTGAATTAAATCACACTGGCTGGATTTCTAATTTTATAATATTATTGAAATACGTATATTGAGAATTGTTAGTATTCTTTACAGAAATTGGATAGTGGAAAATAGTGATTAAGTACTTATTAGGAATATAAAAAGCACTAATAATTAGTACTGTTCATACTCAAAATAATTAATCGGTATCTTACAGTATTAAATTTCTGTAAGGGTATAGAGAATTCTAAATTTAGACGCATATTTATATGTGAACAGCACTGCTGGTGCCTTACCATTAGATTGTGTATTCATACGTTTTTTATCTGTCGATATAATATATACGATAGTTTGATTGAGTGTATAATTAAGTTCGCAATACAATATTTGAGTATTACAATAAAATTTTAATTTAACTAATTAAACAGCACTATTGGCAAAGTTTATTTATGGACTAAAATTTAATTATTTATAAAAAAGAGAGGAACTATGCAACATTTATATATTATTTATATTATTTTTAATTAATCTCTTTCTCTCGACTTGTTTTATTTAAAGTCAATTTTTGCAACTATTTGCTGCGCAACAGTTTTTAAGATACTCTCATGTTATTATTTTTTTCTCACATTCAATTTTGCATTCTAGAGCGACTCTATTCACTTCGAACTTAATTTTTTTATCTTACATTTTTATATTTTTATATTTTTTGGCATTTCGGTTCATTTTGTAATCTGGTTTTTTTGCACCTTATTCTTTTTTTTTTAACTGTGTATTTATTTTTGCCAAAGTGCTTGAGGGGATTTTCCCAGATCGCTCAATAAATGGTGCGTTCTCTCTCTCTCTCTCTCTCTCTCTCTCTCTCTCTCTCTCTCTCGACTGGTCGCTTCAAATTACAATATTAATCGTTTAGTAAAAGCCATATGAAGGACGAGCAGTGAAACATATTTGACTAAGTACACATTATTATTTACAAATATGTCACATGATTGCAAATATATTTACATTTATATACTTACAGCGTAAGTATCGTGAAAAGAGGAGCGCATTTGTGCGTTATTTAGATCGACTATACAATCTTTGTTTACCAATTGCATGAAAACTGCGGATTACCTTGAGACGGCCGTTGATCACCGATAAAATCGTCGTCGTCGTCGACGTGAACAGAATTCTCGTTGCTGCAGCCAATAAAGCTGCGATCAATAATTCAACGCGGGACGTATGCTTGTTTGGCCTCGAGATGCTTAATGTAACACGATAGTTCAATTCGAAATGTATGTCATAATCGTTAATGCTTATTTAAAATTAAAACTATCCTAGTAGGCAATCAAAGGATTTGGCGAAAAAGATTAATCCGCGAGCTGTGAAAAGAACTAATAAGCTCTTAACTCACCGAGAGATGAGACGTGCTTTTGTAATTGTCAAACACAGACCTCGTTGCGACCCTGTATAACGATCTTTGCTTTAAAAATCGATTGTAACTGATCTTCGTCGTGAAACAAAGGCCAATAAGCTTATTCAAGATAGTTTCGTCCCATTCACATTGCTATCTGTTGTCCCTAACTGGAAGTACTCACGATATACTTCAACGGTATTGAAGCGAAAAGCAATATATATTTTACGACGGCAACGTCGTTGATGATCTTTAGAGAGAAATAACGACGACAAATAACGCAACAGATAAAATACTGGAAGGCCTAAGTAGTAAGTAATTAAGTAAATGATAATAAATACGCGCGCGTATCACGCTATACTCTCTAAATTCTTTGGAATAGAATCTCATTCTAAAGAATGAAAATTAGACCAGTCTTGAAAAAGAGATTGGTTCAGTTTTTACTCTTTAACGCCCAGTTTTTCACAAATGTAAGATTAACTTTAATGTCGGTTCAACTTACTCCTTATCTTTTTCCAATTTAGAAAAAGATGAGAAGAGTAAGGTTAACTTCAATCTCAGTATCAACTTACCCCTTATCGTTTTTCCAATTTAAAAATTGGAAAAGGATGAAGAGTAAATTGAACCGAGACTAAAGTTGATCTTACATACATGGAACCGGGCCTTAGAATGAGATTTCACTTTTCAGAGTGACAATTCACTCTAAAAGTTTCAGAGGGTATATTTTAACGACGATTTAATTCATTGCCGCATTGAGCGTGAACAAAGGATACAATGTGCAATGTAGGGAAGTTACGTCATGTAAGCGGAAACCATGTATCGGCCGTTTTTACATGCAATTGGAGAGCACTGTGAAACGCGGTGGGACGCGGCTCGATCCGAGCGCGGGGGTGGGTCGAAGGGGTTGCCCGCGATCGGCCGCCCTCCACGGCCACCCGCTCAGTGCTCGTGCGACCATCGTTGATGTCGGACGTACACCCGGCGGGGTACGCAACTTCCGGCACGGTCAAAAGAGTTGCATGCGCGTGGAGGAGGTGGTTTTAGGTACCGTTCGCACGAGGCTCGTGTGCTGCGCGCCGTGTTCCGTATCGAAAACCGGTATTAATAACCGGTGATCTGCAAGATATACGAGAAATGGACCTCACGCTAAACCGTCGTCGTTGATGATTATAGAGATTATTTCAAATCACCGGGATCCGATGAGACTGTAATCGAGTTCGATCACGGCGTGCAGTGTTTAATATTCCAGCGTAGCTGCAATCTCCATGGAGAATTAGCATCGCGTAACAGAAAAACCCGCGAAGATGATCTAATTATTAATTTTATTATTTTTTTTAAATACAGAAGATATCCTTCGTAATTCGACAATTATGTTTGTCGATAATTGCATCGATCGCTCCGTCGGTTTATTAAAAACAAACGTCTGCTTGATACAAGTATAATGGGGACTGTATTCAGATTATATTAAACCGCTCTCTCTACCTTGGGAATCACATATTTGGGAATCACATATTTTGATTTATCGATCCTCTCGACGCGCGATGTAATTACATTACTGGAGCTTGAAAGCGTCCGTACTGCAACGCAACGACACCAACACGCGTTCGATCCACGTAATCACGGTATAGCGTGAGAGATGTAGCGAGCTAAGAAGTCTCGCGTTTAAAACGTGATATAATCAGATTGTAGCAACACTAATCCTTACGCGAACGACACTGTGGACGAGATCGTTCGATGCTGGCGAGTGAGTTAATTGAAGAGAGGGATGCTTCTTGCTTGTGCTTAAACATCGCTTCAACAGCATTGATGACGCAGAAACGTGCAATACGCGATTCGAGGATCTTCCAAGAATTTGGTTCAAATTTCTGATCTTTTCTTAATCCGTGAGACTTGTTAATCCAACTGATTTCCGCTTACCTGCATGTTGCCCTTGTAATACGAATGCGATACGAATTTAAATTTCGTAGAGAATTGAAACATTGAGTGATTACCTAGGACTGCAAAAAGAGATTCAGGAAAATGGAAGTTTAAAGAATCTTGGAGAATACGAGTAAATTTCTTTTAAGACATTTATTCGAATGCGTCGTGCATGAATTGATAACATTTTGGCATTTTTATCACTCAAACAGAATATAAAAAATATCAATGTGGGTATAACATCATGCGTCTACGTAATTCTCATCGTGTAGGTATTAATATCAACGCCTACACGGCGTATGAATTTAATACGATGGATTTTATATCAACTGATATTTTTAGAGTGTTTTTATAAACTAAAGGTGTGATAAATTGCGTTTACCGCAGCATCGTATAGCACACTGCTATTACAACGCGAAATTTTGTTACACCTTTCGCCGCATCCCACAACCATCTGTCAACGAAATTAAACAAAATATGAAATAGAAAAATACTGATGAAAAATATAAATGGGAAAAAGAATATATATGTACATAAATATTGTAAACGTTAATGGTTGAAAAATTATATTTATAGAAATATATAAAATCCTTTTACCTGTTTCTCCACTCGTGAATTAATTTTATTTACATATTGAAAAAATTTGATATTATTTTTCGTTTTTCGCTATAATTTCATATTTTATATTTTTCGAAATTCTTTGCATATTTTCATTTAACGCAGAATATTTTTTGCGAAAAGCACGTAATTTTCCGCGAAATGATTATGGAATATTCAGCAATGAAGCCGATGGAACGATTATGTTCATTTGACAGAACATAGCAGGGTGGTGAAATATATGCATGAGATTGTGGAAGGAACTGGGAAAGGACCACGCGGCTCCTATTGTATCCTATCAACTCCTATAAAGGGAATTTATCGGGTATTCCGCCCGACTAATCATGAAAGATCTCCGGCCGGGTTACCGAAGATCAGGCGACACGATTGATCTACGATTGTGATTAAGGAAAACGAACGCGATTCGTCGATTACTGCTCGGGACTGCTACAAGTAAAAATCCGTCTTCCGTGATAGGATCCCACGTATCGTATCCGTGAAAACTTGCGGAGGAGTGTCAAATGAGCGTGGAGAAAAGTGCGGCACAAATTGGCGTCGCGTTATTCGATTCGCGCTTCCGCATCGCGATTTATTCCGCGCGTAAGAGCGATCGATTTCCAGCAAGTGGTATCGATCGCGTAACATGTTCGCTGGCGCGAACGAGTCGAAACGATGGACGAGGGATAATAGGATTCTCCTGAGGTAATTTGTGCTTTTTTATATTATAAGAACAGAATGGCGAATTATACTTGTAGTTCTCGTGAACGTAAATCGAATATACAATTTGGTTGCTTTATTGATTATTAATTTAATCTATCGCTCTTATTTTAGTACGTTGTAAATTATTACTATACGCTTATATCATAATCATATCTGGGAGCAAACATACTTTTCAATATATATATATATGTATATAATGATGAATATATATGATGATGAATTTAAAGACCGTAATTATATACGAGTAGATATAAATAATAATTGAATTATTCATTTTGTTAATATTATTCTATTTATAGAGATATTAGATAATTAACTACGATATCAATATATTAATTTTCATTAATAATGTAGCAATGCTGCAATATTAGTAACATTTAACTAAAATTAATATATTTTATATAATTATTATATTAATTTTTATTATTTTTTTATTTTTATGTTTAATTTAAAGAATATTCAAAATTATCTCGAAAATAATATTTTATTTTGTACATGATTTTAGTATTTCTTTTGTGTGTGTCAGAGGTATTTTTTTTAATATGTAACATTCTTATCCTGTTAGTATATGGAATTATGGACTTAAAGAAATAAATGGGGATATAATACAAACAGGCATTAATGGAACATTTCATGCGCGACGCAATAGTTAAAGAGTGGTTATCTCACAGTTTTTCATTTGCTCATATAAAAAAAGAATATCGTCTGGATATTTATTGATAGCCTCAGGTCAAAGGTCCATAAAGTATCTATCACTTTGAATTTAATCATCTTCTTTTGTGATTGAAAACTCGACCACGAAAGTATTTCATTTGTCTTTATTGCAACCGTAGATTAATTCCATTATGAATTTTCTCGACATATCGGTATTGTAAAAGATAATTTTAAATATTGTTCTGCGCACAGAGAGCAGCAGTTAATATATGTATAATGGTATGAAAAAAATTCTTCGTCCCAATCTAAAGTGAAACGAGAATGAGGTAGAATATTGAACTTTCGAATTATAAATAGATATTGTATTTTATTACTCATTTAATTTTTTTTATACTAATAAAATTGACTAAATGTCAGTTTTAATTACTGAGTCATTTAATATTGTGCTTTTAAAAATTTTGTAACAAATTATTTTAATAAAAATCTTCATCATAGGTTTAAATAAAACATTTGCTTTTGCAAACGATTTTAACATTTCTCGTCAGAGATATTTTTAATATGCGATATTTTGCAGAATAATTATGAATTATTTTGTATGAAAAATATATACCAGATACATTGCGAAATTTTATTTTATGAAATATGAAATCAATTTTATCGAAGAATCAATGATTTCTTTTCTTATTTAACAGAGCTGCAAAAGATCTTGAGGAACGTCGCAGTCATTATGAACCGTCACTTCATCCAGGAGTTCCTGATGACATCGATCATAGTTTCAAGATCGAAGAAAATGATTTCGTGCCTCATTTTCAACGAGTCTCCATATCCGGCGAGGACACTTCCGGAGTGAGTTTTAGACTGTTGATTTGAGCTGACTTATATTTGGTTTTTTAAATAACCACTTTATGATTTTCATAACTTTTTTCGAACGAAAATCGTATTTATTATCATTTGTGTGTGTGTGTGTGTGTGTGTGTGTGTGTGTGTGTGTGTGTGTGTGTGTGTGTGTGAAGAGATAATTCAAAAATTATTTAACTAGCATTTAACATCATTTGACTTTAACATATCCTTATCATCCTTATCATAATTATAATTTGCCAAATGTACGATAACTAAATAAAAATTATGTAATTAAATTTACAAATGATAAAAATACAGAAAAAATTTATCTCTATAAAATATTTTCTGAGAAATAATTATAAAGTATTATTATCAAATATAATTGACAAAATAGAAATGACCTAATGGAGATGTAACTTTATGGTTTCGCGGGTGCTGTTATGCACAATGTGATAAGTATCCTTAGAGATTTTGTGTGAAATGGAAACCTTGGTACTGCGGATTTGCGTGTGAAACCCTTGGTCACCTAGATGTGCCCCTTCTTCCTTCATCCTGTAACTACATTAATCTATAAGGAATGTCTTTAATCTCGATGACATGAAATATATTAGAATCTTTTATCCAAAATATTTTATTAAATTTTAAGTCAAATTATATATATATTTTTTACGTTATTTTATTATATAATAGAGATTTTTATGTCGTAATGATTAATGAATATTTTATAATCAGAAAAATTGTTAAAATATTGTCAATTCGAAAAATTATTTCATTAGTTTGTTTCTTTTTTTTTTTATCCAATTTTATTACTATTTATCTATAAAACTTATACGTAGGTACCTCTGGAAGATCTTCAAAGGGCCTCCAAGATGTTGGTGCAGGCATTGGCGATACGCGAAAAATACATGAACAACTCCAAGCAGAGCTTCCCCACTATTACTTCTAGATTCTTGCGTAGTATCGATAAAAGACCACTCACTACGGACGATGAAGTACATCACGACGATCGCAAGGCCATCGAAGGTATCTATCGTTAATTGAGAAGTGGCTCCAGTACCAAAGTCATAATGAAAATCCAATTCGACGTTCCATATCTACCTTAGCCATTTTCCCGTTGGACGTCCTTTCCTGATCGTACGGTTGTCTATCAAAGAAACGTGATTGTAATCTCACAAAATATTCCAGTGCAATTAACATTAACGTTTAACGCTTCAAGCGCCGATGGCAATAACGACGTCAAGCTACCGTACATGTATTGTGTAAATTTTTTTTTCTTTTCTTTTTCGTCAAACGCAACGATGTGTATCTAATCACGCGGCTCCTCGTGCGGAGCTTCATACAAAGCACAGCTTTAGTTTAGTGTGCCAAGCACTACACATTTTTAATATGAGTTAATTAAGAATATACGATGCCAGTTTTATTACATATTTCTTAAGGGAAAGAGCTGCTGGATATTGCGAAAGAAATCGGGGGCAGTCAATCCGACGCGGACATCGACGCGCTGATCAAAGACGTCTCTTGGACAGGTCTTCCTAGTACCTATTAATATCCTTACCTTGAATTTCCTGTTGCACGCTGTTTTTAATGATGATGTACTTGTTATTTCTTAAGAATCTCTTTACCATGCGCGAGGTAGTTTTATCTCGGAATAAATCAAACAGCGCTGCGGCAACAAACAGTTGACGATACTTCTCTAATACGTACGATTAATTATTAACAGATCACCCGGTACATGCGCCTGCTTCTCGGGGCGATCCTTGGGAATGTGAATTTCCACCGACGAAGAATTACAAGATCGTACCAGTCAATGGCGTGTTTAACCTGTTCGCCAATGATGAGGATCTGGCCAATGGCAAACCGCTCCCGTATTCGTATCCGGACCTGGCGGCCTTCGTCCAGGACATGAACCTCCTTTGCGCCATGATCGCCGACGGACCCTTGAAATCCTTCTGTTACCGAAGACTGAGTTACCTCTCCTCTAAGTATCAGCTACATGTGCTGCTAAACGAGCTCAGGGAACTGGCGAGTCAGAAGGCCGTGCCGCATAGGGACTTCTACAATATTAGAAAGGTTTGTACGCAAACAATTCGAATTCGTATAAAGTGTATCAAGATTGTGATTTGTAAGATCAATATTTATTGTAAAGTTAGAAACAGGATAATGCAATTTCAAAGTAAGAAATTAAAGAAGACTTTATATATTTTTTATTTAGTTATTTTGACATTGAGTTTTTCCACTTATATCTTAGCAACGCATATGATTGAGTTACGCTATTATATGATTGATTTTACAGGTCGATACTCACATACATGCGGCTTCGTGTATGAATCAAAAACACCTGCTTAGATTTATCAAAAAAACGTTGAAGAATCACGCTGATGAAGTGGTTACTTGTTCCAAAAACGACGAAACTATGACACTCCGTGAAGTCTTTCAATCCATGAATTTGACTACCTACGATTTAAGCGTCGACATGTTGGACGTGCATGCAGTAAATATTTTCCCGAAGATTTACAAAAGACATCGAGGAAGTTTCTAAAAAGTATTGCATTTTATTCATTTTTCTTCGCAGGACAGAAACACGTTTCACAGATTTGACAAGTTCAACGCGAAGTACAATCCTATCGGCGAGAGCCGTTTGCGTGAGGTTTTCCTCAAAACCGACAACTATCTGAATGGCACATATTTTGCACGGATAATCAAGGAGGTCGCAAGCGACCTTGAGGAGTCCAAGTATCAGAATGCAGAACTGCGTCTTTCGATCTATGGCAAGAGTCCAGAAGAATGGGATAAACTAGCTAAGTGGGCAATTCAGAGCGACGTCTATTCAGATAATGTGCGCTGGCTTATACAGATTCCTAGATTATAGTAAGTCTATCGTACGATACGCGCGGCACTTAGACTTGATGGTAATGAAATGATGGTTTCTCACTATTTGCATTTTATGTTATAGTGATATCTTTAAGCTGAACAAGCTTATGACGAACTTCCAAGAGATTATCAACAATATCTTCCTGCCACTTTTCGAAGTGACCAACGATCCCAATTCTCATCCGGAGCTGCATAAATTTCTTCAATACGTATGTTTTCCTGTTTCATATTATTTTTATTTCTAATCTGCTTTTGTTACTGTTATACTTTTCTAAATGTTTTACACTCGCTACGTTATCATTATAGGTAATAGGCTTCGATTCCGTGGATGATGAAAGTAAGCCAGAAAATCCTCTCTTTGATAAGGATGTTTGTCCACCTTTAGAGTGGGACGATATAGAGAACCCGCCATACGGATATTACCAGTACTATACTTACGCGAATATGACGGTTCTTAATCACTTTAGAGCGTATGTTGATTATCAAATTTTTTAATTCTATTTCGAGCAATTTTCTCTATTCGTATATTCTGGATGAATATAATTCTGAATTTTTTATAGAGAACAAGGCTTCAATACATTTGTCTTGAGACCTCATTGCGGTGAAGCAGGGCCCGTTCAACATCTCGTGTGTGGCTACATGATGGCGGAGAACATTTCGCATGGTTTACTGCTCAGAAAAGTTCCTGTGCTTCAATACTTATATTACCTAGCGCAAATCGGCATCGCGATGTCGCCGCTCAGTAACAATTCGCTTTTCCTTAATTATCATCGTAATCCACTTCCAGAATACCTTGCTAGAGGATTATGTATAAGCTTGTCTACAGATGATCCTCTCCAGTTCCACTTTACTAAGGTAAAGGAGAAATTATGTATTGTAGACAATCTAAATAATGTATTTTTTTGTAATTTATAAAATTTGTTACTATACATATATAAATAATTATTGTTGTTTATTTAATATATTTCGTAGTCAATGTATGATGTATTCATTATAGGAACCCCTGATGGAAGAATATAGTATTGCTGCGCAAGTGTGGAAACTCAGTTCGTGTGACATGTGCGAGCTAGCACGCAATTCCGTTCTTATGAGTGGCTTTCCACATAAAGTGAGTAATTATATCTGCTCTCCAATCTTTCGTGTATATAAAGGACAACTAAGAGATCGGACTAATGCTTCTTTAAACTCTCTTATCTGTCTTATTACAATGATGACATTTCTCGATTTCATACACTTGCTTAACGCGTAGACGTGATGAAATTTCATGCGATTTAATTGTTTTATTTTGCAGAGTAAGCAGTACTGGTTGGGACCTAACTATACAAAAGAGGGAGTCGCTGGTAACGATATTACTCGAACCAACGTACCAGACATACGAGTGGCCTATCGATATGAAACCTTAGTTGACGAATTGTCCAATATCTTCAAGGTCGTGGAGAAACCTGAGTCACTTCCATTTTAATAATCGATTATTTGGATTAAAAAAAAAACGATGGAGGTCGATTGAGGTGAAATGATATTCAAAGATTGACGAAAATTATGATTATTCATATGATTTATTCTTGTGATTCCGGCTCTTTTATGCTAACTACAAAATATGTTTTGAAACATTACGAGAATTCTTAAGAAAATTATTTTCTTTTCTTATGTAATTACTGATCTTTTTCTCTTCATACATCAAGAATATAAATCGAGATTGAAACTTCGAACATCGATCAAATTATATGTTAGATGAAGTACAATACCAAATTATCTCTAAAATATATGTATCTTGTATCACAGATTTTTCAACGTGAGAATGTGCTTAAGATCGGTATCGCGTGACAAAAGTATGTAATTCTACCTTGACTATGAATATAGATAGGTGAAGGGCCAAATGCGATTTCGTGAGGCCGTTACATTTCTATATTAAATTATGAAATCAGTTTCTAAATTGATTCCATAATTTATTATGAAAATCCGTATTTGTTGCTTAAACAAATTATGAACTTTACGTATGTATCGTTCATCTTTCATCTTGTACCTTTTTTAAAGACTTCAATCGCAAGAGTAAATCAATCAGAAATTATACATATACGTTGACCAATTTAATAGTAGCTGTTAGAAGATATTTCTTCTATCATTGCAAGATTCGTAATACACATTAGTGTACGTATTGTAATACAAACTAGGCTAGAAACGAATATTACGTTTATTTACCTTGACGTTAAGCTCGTGATAAAATAAATCCGTTTTTCACATCTCGGCCGTATCTACGGCGATAGCGGTATATCTTTCTTGGATTTTAGTTTTATTTTCTTACATTTTTGTACATTTATATCTTAATCGTGTATAACGTTTGTTTCGGCGAGCATTCAAATAGCTGGCTCGTATGCGGATAGTTAACTCGTGCCATTGTATACCCTTCTTTCCACAAATAGGTAGTGTAAATAGGAAATTACTTTGATTAGATGTAACTAAGATATTTTACGAGCTTTACATGCGTGCCAAGGTATGATGCAACGATATAAATATATTTCTCGTTATTTTAACTTCGTCGCTCTTTTTACCATTTTTTGCATCTGCCATTTTCCGAGAAAACTCTCCGAACAACGAGCCTAAGGGATTTAAATTAAGCGATATATGATCATCTATAACACTTGAACACTGTGCCCTGAATATCGAATTTAAATTAAATTGTTACTAGATAGAAAGATATATATTTATTGTAAAAAATATATATACTAAAACGGAAATATATACTTGTATCGTTAAAACAGAAATTACGAAGTTTTTGATCAAACTAACAATAGCCCAATTTATACGCGAGCATTAATAAACTGATCCATCAAATACATATACATATATTCTATCAAAAAAAAAAAGAATGCATATTTCCTTTTTTTTTATTCATTAATTAAATTATGAAAAATATAATTGAGGTAGAGATTACATTTTGAAGATTACCTGCTATTATTTTACAAAAAACATATTTGTAAATTTATATACAATAATACGGACGAGCATTGATCATTTTCATTACCTATTCAAAACTATCACCATCTATTAAAAAAATCTTTTTTACGTTATACTTTGTACATATTGAAATAACGCGACTACTACAAATACCTCGAATAATTCGTAGTCGATAAGAGATATGATTATGTACCCTTGCCTTATTCTTAAAATTAATCAACTTTTCTCTTGGGTAAGCTTTGTATAATCTTTGGTATTACTTCCGTAAAAATAATTGTGCCTACGAAGACTAACAGCGTACCAATCCAATGATATATAGTAAATGGATTTTTGAAATAAACTATAGAGAATAATAACGACAGAAATTTTCGCAGCGTTATTACCAGAGTAACTGTGAGAGAGCTGCATTCCGTAGTCAATACGAATACAGAGCTGATGCACATGTATCTGAAAGTACAATTAAGGTGAATACTTTGAATACGTGATAGTATATTCGTCAGATGTGTTGATATTACGCGTTGATATACACGCGTGTATATAATATAATATAGTTGCATTTAGAAAAGGATACTGCGTCAGAACATTTCCAATTAAATATACAATTAACGATGGCATTAGTATACCGATCACAGGCAACCTTAATGGCTCAGATGCGAGTGCGAAATTCCAGTGATCGTAAATATTAGGCGATAGTGTTAGGAAGAACGGCAAGGGTAACAAGTGCTGTAAACAAATTTTCGTTATATCGTCAATTAGCTTGACGTTGATTGATATTTAACGCAGGAAGAAATAAGACTTACTGTATAGTACAAAGCCTCCCGCGCGTTTTTACCGTACCGGCTATGTAGTTCCTCCTGATAAATACCCATTCTAGCAGAAACGAATAAAGCGATCGTGAGTAGGAATATGCCGAAAGCCCACCAGAAAAAGTCGTCCCACGGTGTCGTGGCCACTTGCACATTTTTCTGCTGCAAGGACTTGATTTCCTTGCCACTAACAACTGTGCAGAGCGCTATTCCCGTGGTGATCATAAATACTGACAAGTACTTGCTAAACGTATATTTCTTATTTAAAATAATAATCCCCATAATCATGTTAGCTATAAGAGAACCCTGAAACAATACAACGTACACTTATAATACAAACTACTATTTGTATCTCTCAGACAACGTGTCCAAAATACATCTTTATGACGTCTTAAAGATGTCTTTTAGACATACATGTTGTCTAGATTGCTAATTAGAATCTAAACAGCATAATTTCTCCAAGAGACGTCCTGAGAATGTTCTTTGGACGTTCAGAAAACATAGGAATATTTTTAAAGTCAATATTCATAATCTATTCTTATTTTAAAATTGCCTTAAGTAATGTTTTAAATATGTGATTGGCTCTTATGACATCTAAAGACAGTTTCAAAAATAAAAACCGACTATAAATCGGCCTATGACGTCTCTTGGAGGTTTGTGCTATGGGAATGAATTTACTTGTTACTTACAGCTCTAAATATCATGTGTAGCGGCATAGGAATATTAAAGTCAAATGCATAATTATTGCATACGTTGGCGATAAAAAACATTGTGACTAGGATAAAGTAATCCTTTATGCCTATGTTTGGTTTGACAGTGCCACACTTGGATGTGAACAGGAATCCCTCAATGGATATAAAAAGGAATTGTGAGAACGTAATGAGATTCCCACTGCCAGGATCATCTCTGAAATCAGAGTGATAAAAAATAAAACTTGTTAACTCTCATGATGTAAGGAAATCTTACTTTCAACTCTCATTTGTTTTATCATGACATTCACTTTACATAACAGTACTATCTCCAACTAAAGTATTACGGGCGGTAAGTGCTTTTTTCAAGTTGTACCGAATTACAGATATGAAATGAAAGAAGCGATAAGTGTCGTAAAAATTAGACAAGATAACATACAGTGCGCGCGGTTATGCAACACTCGGCCGGTTAGACGAGTCATTGGTGTACTCACTTGACAAGCAGTTCCAGAAACACGACGTTGGTGCAGCAACCGAGGAAGACGCAAAGCACCGCGACAGCCGCCCGCATCGTGTTCGCTCTAGATCTTATTCCTTCCTTCTTCGACTTCCTCCCTCGTTGAGCGATCTCGGGAGTCGCGGTCTAACCTACGAAGGTTACGAGACGCGTGTCGGATTCTCCAATGAGCGTCACGCAATCCATCGGCACACTAACCACTGCGGCCAGCGTTAGCGGTCGATAGCGAATTATCAGCGATGTAATAATGTGATGTATCGCGCGGTCGGATTATGCGCGCGATACCACGTGCATATGTATACATTTATAAATATATCGGATGTCATGAACGTCACTATGCCAGCTATGCCTTAATACGTTAAATTACGTTAGTTTGGAGCGCTCGATGGAGCATGCGTGTTGCAACCAGGTATTTGATACATCTTGTAACAGTCGTTGCTTATTTCAATATATGTTTTTTCATTCAAGTGATAACATTTTTTGATTGGAAATACGTGTTTTTTTGCAATCTTGTTGAATTACGTCAGCAATGATGAGAAATTTTATATATATATATTTGTGTGCGCGCGCGCGTGTGTGTGTGTACAGTGGATTTTTTCCTATTGGATTTTTTAATGTTGAGAGAGATTTGAATTAACAAATACAGTTATATTTTATATTATATTTTAGAGTTGAAATACAGTCGATTAAAGATTAACTAATGTTTAAACTAACGTTTAAACGGCTATCTGTCATCATAAATATAACTCATACGATAGTGTCCCAGGTAGCACATATTCGTTTAAAAAACGTTTCACAAATATTTCTTTGAAATGTTTCGTAATCGGCTCTTGAAATTGTTTCTGATTGATTAAAATGTCTACTCGAAAAACGTTAAGGAAAACGTTTTTTTCTGATAAAAAAACGTTTAAGAAACGATCGAGATACCATTTTTTCCTGTATCTGTGATAAAATTTTCTTTCTCACAGAATCACTAAAATAATGTATTCACATATGTGATCCGTAATTGTCCATAATTAAAGCTTTATTATTTTATAAACTACTGCTTAAAATAAAAATTTACAAACAACTTTTTTACTTAATTTTTTAGAAGTTTCTTATTGTAGTATTTTAAATTGTGAATTTTTGAACACCCTTGTATAGCATAATGTTTTTCTAAAAAGAATATTGTCAATTAATATCTCATACATGTAACTCATATATATTTTAATTTAAATATCTTAAGCCACTTAAATATCTTAAAATCTTTTATATTTGTGTATATTTTATATGCAGAATTATTAATTAAAGGAATAAAATTATATAAAAATATTATATAATTCTATAAAAATTTATGACCTTGAAACATTTTTTTTAAATACAATTTTTGTCTACAAAATTTTCTTCTAAAATTTTAGGAAAATTATATCTGAGTAGATTTAAATGAGCAAAAAATGAACAAAAAACAAATTGTTATGTGATTTATGCTAAAATTATAAATATTGTATAATTGTAAAGTCAAGGCTAAAATTTGTTCAAATGGCTTAAGTTGTCTTCTTGCAAAGAATGATAACGTTAATAATTTATACACACTTTGTCCAAGCTATATTATAGATATTAAACTTAAATTATTACAAACTCAATCGGCTAACACTGATATCACATTCACTCTATGCTCAGCACATAAGGACGTTAAAGAAAATTACTGACCTTACGATTAAGGAGAATTTGATATGATGTTACATAACAGAATTGATCTTAGACAGGCGCTTGTTTGTCTTGAATATTGTACATACATATATAGAGGTCGTCTTATTGACTTTGTTAATAGAAGTATAGCAATACTATATGTCAACTATTAAAACTTTTAAGAAATTCAGATTCGAAGAAAAGAGTATTATGTATGAGTATAAGGATCATTATTAACTATGCTTGTGTGATTGTGGCTGTGTTATTCAAGATCTCAATCACATGTAATTGAGATCTTACAATATTTTAAACAACGTTCCTGTTAATATTTTTTATCACATAAGAAATAGTATAATATACTTCCTTATGTGACAAAAAATATTAACAAAAACGTCGCTTAAAATATTATTTATTTTATTTTTAGTATATTCAATGTAAAAAAAATAGGGATGGAAAGTTACTTTGTAAAAGTAATTAATTACCGTTACAAGTTATTGACTTTGAAAAGTAATTCGTTACAGTTACAGTTACTGAAAAAATAATTTTTAATTACTTTTAAGTTTTTTTTTATCAGAATTTTCAGCAGAAAATGTCACGAGTAACATTGGTACCATTAGGGCTGCGTTCAGAAACATTACCCGACTGCTTCCGTATATCGTTTTGTCCTTGTTGTTCACTTAAACAAAAGAATAATACATAGGGTCATCTGAATAACGCAGCCTAGTCAATTAAAGAAAAAACATACGTTTACATGTTATATAATTTTATTTAAAAAAATAAGAAATATAAATATGATACAATAAATACATGAATATAATTATGAAATAGCTTATATATACAACCAGTAATGGGTAAGATACTCTTAAAATTTATCTAAATACAGATACATCTTCTTAATTACTAATATTTAATAT
This sequence comes from Trachymyrmex cornetzi, assembly GCF_001594075.2. Classification (NCBI taxonomy): domain Eukaryota; kingdom Metazoa; phylum Arthropoda; class Insecta; order Hymenoptera; family Formicidae; genus Trachymyrmex; species Trachymyrmex cornetzi. The sequence goes on along the minus strand of NW_017299882.1, from coordinate 45,358 downwards.
CTTGTAAAATATAATATTAAATACTAAGTTTAAGCATATTCAAGTCTATAACGGTCAAGGCTAGATCTTCTCAATGCTTAAATAATTCACAGTGAATTATCTATATCCTATATATGTACATGAATATATATCATATTTTTGTATTATTCAAACTGCGCACCGAAATTTTTCCGGACTTTATCAAACGCAATTAAACTACTGCAATAATATCACAAGTTATATTCAATTGACAAGCAAATTCTCAATCTTCGATCCGATATCATATTATAAGGGTATTAATATACTAAAAACCTTAAATAAATTTTTATTGCAAAAAATATTACCTCGGCCGGGACTTGAACCCGGATCTCTTGTATTCCGGATCTTCTCAATGCCTAAATAATTCACAGTGAATTTTTATATCCTATATATGTACATGCATATATACCATATTTTTATTATTCAAACTACGCGCCGAAATTTTTCCGCCGAAATACATAATATTAAACAAACGTATCGTTCTTATTAGGATCTTTTCAATATTAATATTATATATAAACAAAACTATCATTACAAGCTACGTATAAACATCCCTACCTTGCATCACACGTCAAATCTTACATTTTAATTAAAAATTCTTAGGATTATTGCTAGAATTTATTTGCGACTTTCTAGAAAAATTCGCACTTTCTAAGTATGTATAGTGACAATAATTTATATTATTTTATTATTAGTTAATAATCGTCTTATAAATATTATCCCCTAAATCGTTCTACGATTCGAAACACTTGATTGATTACAGAAGAGAGAAATTTAACTGAGCACTAATGAACTCTTTTTTGAGCATTGATTTTTTCCTTAGTACGGAGAGAAAAGAAGAGAAGAATGTTCGCAGTGTGATTTTAACGCGGTGTGATTTTAAGACGAAGTCCGTTTGCGTTGACCAACACCAATTCCGATATAAAACGCAATTCATCCTCTTTATCGAGAGCTTCCACACGAAAGGTTTTCAGCACAGATAAGATGGCCACTTTAACTACTAATGTGGCAAATTTCCAGCCAATGCAATTGCGCGAGCCAGCGCTAAAGGGTATGAAAGCGTAAGGAGGTAACTTGGGGCCATCGGGCAAGAATCGCTCCGGACGATAAATGTGCGGCTCTGGGAAAAAACGGTCGTCACGATGTAGTAAATAGGAGTTGATGAGAACTGTCGAGCCCGGTGGAATTTGACTGCCCACTAAAAACAGGTAAAAAATATTTCATGTAAATAAGAATTTTTTATGTGCATTACGCAATTGTTGATTGGACAATAGCAATAGCTATTCATCGCATTTTAAAGTTGTTTATTCTAACAATTACTTGATAAAATATATCGTATATCTTTCTCACTTTCTCAAAAGTGTACACTAGTTCAGCCACAGAAAACAGACCTAAGGACATGCTCTTGCCACATTAAATTTCAACTGTCTTCAATGTGGACTAGTGTTCGTGTACACAGATACGACATTTATGTGTGTGTGTGTGTACGCTCGTCTTAAAAGTTTCTCTCTTTAAAAAGCACGCGCGGAGAGGCATATTCATAGGTTGTATGCGATTAATTTTCTAATGCGATTGTAACCGGAGATATACTTTAATATAATTTGATGATTATATATATAGGGTGTTTCAAAATTCAAACTTGCGAAGTACAAGACATGATACTTTATGCTGAAACAAACAACTTTTTCCTTTAACAAAATTGCGTTCGATAAATAATTTTTTTGCTAATTTGTTAACTTTAACCTGCTCTCCTGCAAAAACTACTCGTCGGACACAATTTTGCCAAAAAAAGTTGTTTGTTTTAGCATAAAATATCAAATCTTATACTGTATAATAACTGTAACATGTAATAGTTATTATATGTAAATAAAATGTAATATCAAAATATTCTATATTAAACAATATGTGATTTTATCGAATAAATTTTCAAATTTGATCTTCTTTCCTCTTGTACAAAAATACTATTTTTTAAATTTATTTTTGCATTAAATAATCATTTCTTTTTCAACTAATCCTGTATATACAACTTAAATTATAAAATGTATTATGAACGTAATACGATATTATTTTTTCTCCTTTTTATATTTTGTTATTTTCAATCTAGACTAGCATTATTTCGATTGTTACACAGAAAAAATAATTTTACTAAAGTATCTAAAAATTTAGATAAATAATATAAAAATAATTTTATTGGGCTGTTAAAATAATTGTGCAGAAAACTATGTCATGAGCAATATTGCAAAAAATTTTAACAATCTAACAACTAACTTGAGTGTTCTGTAATATTTGGTAGACCAACAAAATTATTTTCATGTTTGTATCTATCTTATTTTTTTAGATACTTCAGTAAAATCGTCCTTTACGTTGTACATACGGTTTTCCCCGTAATAATATTTTTTATGCAATCTATTCGACAAATAATAACGGCATTAACGAATATTATTTACATTTATTTTCAAACACGATCAGTCCAACACTTCGACAGTCATGCATCAATATGTGTTATTATCCTATATTAAAATTGGCACGTTTTTTTGAAGCTTCTTTTCAAAGTGGTGTTGGAGTACTCCGATTTCGACGTGGCTTCGTATTCGGGGATTTTAGGGATCGCTCGTTCCGAAATCGTGATAAAAATTTCGAAATTCAAAATGGCTGAATCAATATGGCGGACGGAAATGTTACCGAAATTTTAAATGTTCTTCGATTTCGGTGAAAATTTGTATCGTGAGGTTTTAGGGATCGCTCGTTCCGAAATCATGATCAAAATTTCGAAATTCAAAATGGCTGAATCAATATGGCGGATGGAGATGTTATGGAAATTTTAAAGATTTTTCGATTATGGTGTAATTTGTTTTTAGGGGGTTTTTGGGGTAATTCATTTCACACAAAAAATTTTTTTCTTAACCAAACGGAAAATTTTCTTTTACGCATATGGATAGCGCATAAATAGAGCATTATTCCATAATTATTTCATTAAGATTTGGTTAAGTGGAGGGGCCAGCTAAGCAGACGTTAAGAGACGTCAGTTTAACTGGCCCTCGACCCCACCTTCTTAATCAAAACTTAATAAAAAAATTATGGAATAATGCGCTATTTATGCGCTACGTATATCCGTAAAGAAAAATTTTTGCGCTCATTCCGTTTAGCTAAAAAAAAAATTTTTTGTGAGGGCCTGAGTATGCAGTCAGTCAGCCTCCCCCACCCGTTAAAGACAACCGATTTAAAAAATTAAATATACAGGATTTATGCGCTATTTATGCGCTACTATTTCCAGGCATTTTTGGTTTTTGCGCTGCAACACTTAAGGCTCTTCTTTCTTGGAGCGGACAGTCATATTCACCCCTAAGTCACGTGTTAGCTGGCCCCCGCCACTTACCCAAATCTTAATGAAAAAATTATGGAATAATGCGCTATTTATGCGCTACCTATATGCGCAAAAAAAATTTTTGTGACAACAAGTCATTCGGAATCGATGTTAAACTGTAGGTCCCATACGAACTGTGTACAAACAGCGTGCGCACCACAGACATATGATATGAGAGAAGTTAGAGTTAAGTTACTTACTTATTTCGATTGGTTTGTAAATTTGTCTTGCTATAAGTGGAGCCACAGGATATAGTCTCCACTGTTCCTTGATGCAAGCTTCCAACCATGTTAATTTGTGTATATTTTCCAATGTAATTTCATCCGTGTTCACCATCATATCATTGTATTCCTCTAAAATTTTTTGCTAAAAATAGAACAAGAAAGCACTACAGTTAATGTTTTAAAAATATAGAAAAAGATAACACTTTCAATTAGATCTTCTGTATCTTCTCTCTCTTAATTAATTTTATAATCTAAGAAATACATCTAATGCGGACGAAATGTAAAAATCCAATTTCCTTAAGGTTGTTAAAAATTATATATATAACAAAATAATGCCCTATTTAATAGATTTCATCGTGTATTAGAATTAAGTATAACAGTGTTAATACAATATAGAAAGGAATAATACCTGATATTCGGGGTTTCGTCCTAGCGCATAAAGTGTCCATGATATGGTGGTGGCCATCGTATCGTGTCCAGCGTACATAAAAGTATTGACTTCTTCACAAATGTCTTCGTCCGAAAGGACAGTGCCATTTTGTGATATTTGCAATAATAAATCTAGCAGGGCTCGTCTCTTCTTTAAATTGTTGAAGTTGATATCGCTTTTCCATTCGGCTTTTCTTTTTACAATTACCTGAAGATTAGATTGTTCTAGATATTATCGCGTATTATTTGCGAGCGGAATATTGAGTGTGGAGAAGTATTATAAGTCAGTTTTCTCACTATTCTAATCTAAAACATGTGTGTGAAAAAATCCAAGAGTGAATTTACTATAGAAGGAAGTTAAAATATAATGATTTTCTTTGTATAATATACGAGTATAATAAGACGAGAGCAATTGCACTGAAGAAAAGAGATATCTCTCTCTTTTTTCCATTCACGAACATGTGAGTCGAAATTTGAAACAAAAACTGACCTGAACTGAATTTAATTTTGTACACAAATTAGATAGTAATGAGATAACGTTAATGTGTTATTTTTTACAATAATGTTACTCGAGATCCCTCAGAAAACTGGAGCAGCTATTGAAGATAGCCCGGCTTAGAAAGCTTTAACTATCTGTGTCTAGGAATTTAGAATGATTATTACCTTGTTGACAAATTCCTGTATGATTTGAAGTGAATGGTCGTGCTCTTTGCCTGACTTAGTTAATTTGAAAATTGAATCAAATGATAACCATACATTTGTGAAGCGCATTTGCACAATAGATGCAATCCTAAAAATTAGAAATAAATATTTTTGTTAATAAGATTCATTATATATATATTGCATAAAATTATATAAGAAAACCTGAATATAAAAACACATTTAAAAAATCATTAACTTACTTATCTACAGCCTCGACGTAGTCAACTTTGAAGTTCTTTTGCGAGTTAAGCTTGTAACCCATCGCAGTATCTGCAACAAAATTGGTAAAATTAAATTAACTGTTAAAAATAATTAGTTATTATTAATTCAATTATTAAAATTAAGTATAGATAAAAAAATTTTGTAATTTATGTTGAATATTCTAATATACAATACATACGGTAAATACTGATAAATTTTGCAATATTTCCATTTATTTAATCAACGTGCATAGCATACGGATAAATCAGAGCCGAAATCAAGATATAACGAATGAGGCACTCAGCTTATATAAAAAATTTAAAGGGAGTAAAAATTTAAAGGCAGTATAAATGTTTGTATATTTTAATTTATTTGCTGCTAACGGGCACGTTCGCTGTTGAGATCTCGCTGTGCATTAAAAGAAAATAAAATGTATACGGAAGGATAGCAGAAATTTTGATAAAATAATTAACAATTTTTTGCAATTATCAAAGCATAAAAAATGTGACTTTAAATGAAGAAATAGATTTTCTATGAATTTTTAGAAGAGAATTGATATTATTTATATATGTGTAAAATATGTGCTATACACATACACTTTTAGTTTACTGTAATGTATGCTTTGGTAGTTGTTTTGCTCGTTTATAATCTAATAGTGATCAATACTAACAAGACAGTAATTAATTACTTATTTTAAGTATAGAAGTCACTTCTTCGGTACTTTTAGTATTCCAAATAAGTAATTAATTACTACCTTTCAATAATAGATGGGCTAGTATTAAATTGACAAAATTAGATTTCTGTAAGGGATATTACAAAGTTTAATTGACCAATGTTAGATATATATTATAAAATAGTTAAATTTATTTAGGTAAAAATATCCGTGTTGCTGTACGAGATAACAGAGTGGAGTAATAATATGGAAAAAACAGTTTTGCTGAAATATCTAAAAATTTAGTTAGATATAGAAAAAGAAAATATAGAAGATTTTCAGATTTCTATCTAGCTAAATTTTTAGAGTACTTCAGCAAAACCATTCTTTCTGTGAAAGTTTTGCTGATAACGTAATATTGATAACGTGTAACGTTTGTTTGTTATTATAACACAAATTACGAACATACGAAGTATTATTGGTGATATTAATAGCACGAAAGAGACGCAAAAGATGTGTGTTTGTGACTTCAATTATCTACTAACAAGTGAATGAATAAATTGCAGTGTTCGAGTATTTTAATCGAAGCAGCTGAAGGCCATCATTTGTATCGAACCCCTTCGTCCGCATTAATATTTATATCACATATTTTTTTCTCGGTTATATCATTGTTTTTCAAGCGTCATTCACGCAATAAGAATGCTCCAGATGAATTTGTGCCGAATAAGAAAAAATCACGTTTCTTATCAATTCTTATCAATTGTTCGAAGGAGGATAAATATGTCCTCTCAAGATCTCACAGAAATTTCCTTCGACCTTCAAAAGTATAATTGCTGGATTATTGTTAATAACTAATGGGGCAATTCGTTTCAGTTTGACTTTCGACGTCGATTGTGACGCGAGACGAAAACGAAAAAGATTAAATCGGAAAGATAATAAACCAAAAGTGCCGGAAAAAATGAGAAAACGGCAGTAGTCACTATGTTATCTTAGCAATATGAACTCGGACAGAAGCGTCGTTGTTGTCGGGATGGACTGGGAGAAGAGACCTCAATTTAGCATCGCTCGCGAATCACGCGAATTCCAACGTTGTAAGTCCTCAGAGATAACGAAAGAAGCTCGTATAACTAACGATGGAATTTAAATTTAATGTATCCAGATATGTATTTTATATATAGAATTTTTTATGTGCTCTGTTCAATGTTATATTGAAAAATGAGTACACATACAGTTTCTTTTAACACAGCTATACCGTAACTGAATATTTTAATATATAAAGTTCTGATGATGCCAAAAACGTCATGACTTATTAAAAAATAATTGTTTCGTAATAAAATAATTGTATTTCTAATGAATCGGTTAACGTTTTTATATAATTAGGACAATTCCATAATTATTTGGATGAGATTATCGTGCTAGAACGATGGTTAATATATGGCGTATTCATCATAGAAAAGGAGTTAGAGGATTCAACCTCTTTCAAATTTTTTCATTAGTTATAAACAATATAATTTTTTATTTTTTAGGGTATATGTAAATTTTGTTATTATATAAAATTTTTTTTTCTACTCCGATTATGTAACTTCTGGAACTTCCGTTAGGTAGAGCTTTGACCAGTATCCGCGATATATGTATAAAAAATTTTTCCAAGGTTTTTGAGTCGAAAAATAGAATATGAGTTGAGATATTAATGAGTACTCCACGACTACATATTTCATTTATAATAATTGTATTAGTTTATACTTTCTTTAAGAAAAAAATAGAAGTCATAATTTACAAAACCTAATATTTTTCTTTTAAAATCAGGAATGAGAAGGAGACACTCTAAGCACACTCTTTGAAATACCCAAAAAAGCAATACATTAATGCAAAAATTACTGTTTATGTGATAACAAAGTTGGTAAAAATATTTTCCGAAAAAATCCTGGATACGTCCATGATAACCATCGTTGTTAAATTACATTTGACGAAGCCATCTCTTCGGTAAAGAATAGGTACTATAAAAGGAAAATATCTTCTGTGGAGTTGCTACATTTTTATATCTATAAACTTAACGCGAAATCCGCGTCTATCGAACTCACCGCATATAATATCAAGAGCGGCGCGTTTCGCAAACGGAACAATGTCAAACCATTTGTCCACTTCTTTTTCAAGGCAGGAAATTAGAACATTCGTCTCTTCTTTTATAGTTTTTAAATATGTCTCCTGGAGGCCAGTGTGAAAGGTTGGCGTCAGCAGCTTCCTGCGAAAGTGCCATTTCTCACCTGAAAGAAAAACCACAATTTTTATTGCGGCTGTAAATTTATTTATTGTATCCGCGCCAGTATCGAAAATGAAAAATTATCACAGTGTCTCTAGGACCATCGCGAGATAAACATAGATTTTTATTGCTTCCGATTTTCTATGTTTTTCTTTTATAAAAAGATAATAGAAATTATCGGATGTCAAAATAACTAATCGTACAAATGTTCAGCAAATGCAAGTCAATTATACATATAATATACTCTTCACTGAAGACATATAAGTCGAAAAAGAAAAATTGTCTCACTAGTGCCCTGATTTCCCTTATCTCTAAGAAAAATCCGCGTAATTAACAATTATGGCTCTTTTCTCTAAATAATCTAAAATTTTATCATTCGTTGTCTGAAAAATTCGCAAGAATTAAAGAAATAACGTTGATTTAATGTAGTTCAAACTATATTTTGTATTGATATCCAGAATTAAAAATAAGAGAAATTGACACTTTGGTGCTATGTTATTTATCAACGGTCGTGTTTATAGTGTTAATGTCATAATAAATACGGACGCAATAAACAAGAGTTCGGGGGGCATTTCGAAATTTTACTTTATCACATTCGCGATATATTATGGCTCCTTTGCAAACTAAAAATAAAACATCCGTTCAAGGAGAATGAATGTTTTAATCCTGAGATAATACTGAAATTAATGCCGTACAGTACACTAATCAAATAATACATCTGTTCTGTGCGGAAGTTTGAAATAATATACAGTTACTTTAGTTATTGCTCGAAGTCCGAAGTTCTTTACGTATAATTTCTGTTACATACTCGCGTAATCAACAACTTTTTGCGTGTAAACCCAAGGTAAGATAACAGATCAGTAATATTTCTTTTATTCTATTTTTATGAAATTTTATGACAAGGTCAGACAGTCTGAATGATTAGATTAATTTGCGAACATCAAAAGTACTTCACGTTCCTTTTATCACTTTTTCATTATTTATTATCAGGGGAGATAAGGATAGCTTTTATACAAAACTAAAATTAAGATTCTGATTAAATCTCTTAATTTTAATTATTAAATTTAAATTTAAATTCTGTATTTTTTTATTTAAATTCTAAATTAAAGACTACTTTCAGTAGTCGAAAAGCTGCCCGAAAGTTTCCAAGCTGCCATAATTCGAAGTCTTTTAAATACTTTGACCAGTCACTTTTTTCGATGACAATAATTAATCTTTGCTGCGTCGTAATCACTGATGAAAATAAAAATCGGAACATAAATGGAGTATAAGGGAAGAGTAACAAAAATGTAAAAAAAATGTAAAGAAGATAAACGATTCTTCGAAGAGATCAAAACTGAGACTTCGGTGTTTACACTTCTTTTATACTTTATTGTTCCAATTTTTGCCTCTTAAAAGCTTCATTTACTTCTGTTACTCTCCTCTTACATTCGACTTACGCTTCAATTTTATATTTTCGCCAGGGCGCTGATGCGACTTTAATTTGTAAAATGTGACTTACTTACCAGAACTTGTTACCAGTCCCGTACCCAACCAAGGCTTCAAGTATTGGTATTCTAGACTTTTATCAATGTGTACGCTGCTGCTAAGAAGAGGTTGCACTGATTCTATTCGATAAAGAAAAATGAAAGGCCGCATGCCCACCCAGACTAGATAAATGTCACCAAACTTGTTAGCCCATTTTATCAACCGCTGAAAGAATACTGAAACAGTCAAATTCAACAAATTATAGACGAATACGTAAAACTGTCCTAATCTGGAGACACGATATTGTCTCAGCGCTAAGCAAGCGCAGCGTCATAGCGTGAGACACTGCCGTGCTTCTTTACGCGAGTCGACGAGTTGCGACAGATTGAATTTATCTCAGTAACTGAATTGATCAAGTTCTATATACATATTATACATTCGAAGCAGTTTTGAATAATTGCTAAAAGCGGAAATCGAAAAATTCAGCCAAAAATTCAAATAGTAAGATTCTTTTATACTAGATTTTCTCTATTTATATTCAATAAATACTGTTACATAATTGACAATAACACAAAATGGTGGTATTTTGATGACTTACGTATATATGAAAAAAAAAAACAGTTTCGCTGATATCTAAAAAATTTAGCCAGATACAGATCTGAAAATATTTTTATTGGACCATCGAAATAATTATGTAGGACGCTCAAGTTAGCTGTTAGAATGTTAAACTTTTTGCAGCGTTGCTCATCATGTTTCAGTTTCCTACATAATTAATTTCATATTTGCATCTAGATACTTACATTTTTAAATACTTTAACAAAATCGTTCTTTCTGTATAGCCGCTTACAATAGAGAACTTTATCTAATAACTTAATCTAGGATATTTGTATTTATCTATAGAGTTGTAAATAAAATATTATTCCTTTTTTTATACTGTGTTCGTCGACCTCACTAAAGTTGAGCTCGGAAATAGCAGTATTTAGTCATTATAATTTCAATAATTATTATTCTTTCCGAATTTTATTTTTATCAATGCGCATTAATGTTCTCGAAGATTGAAATAAAAAATTGCGGTCAAAATTCTATTAATATTTTTATTTATTTTTTTGTCCTTGTCTATTCGCAGTCAGTTAATCTAGGATTTCTATAATAAGAGTTAAGACAAATCATTTTCTCTCATATACAATTAAATTAACGTATGTATATAGCTAAACATTGATGTATATTGTATATAACAGTGGTGTATTAATAATGTAATTATATATCATATTTGTTATACAACCAATCAAATGCTATTTCTCACTTCCTTAACTCTTATTATAGGAGATTCATCGACTTGTGCGATTCAATTTTTGAAGGAGGCAAACTGACGAGATTAATCTGTTATAATACTGCCCTAGAAATTCCGCTTGTAATGTTCGGACAGCTTTGTGTTAGCATCTTAACAGAGTCTTTATATAATTCGCCAATGCACTTTAAAGATTATGAGGATGACTGTTCATGCTCAATAATATTCTTATACAACTTTAGAATTGATTCAGTGAGATTTTCTCTACACCGATTATATGTTGCGTAAATATTACAAAAATAATTAATAATTGTTATTATTTTAAATTAATAATATTTAATATATGTATGTATATATATTTATATATATGTATATATGGATATATAATATAATAAATAATAATATTTTATACTAGCTTGCGTGATTTGTGAATAAAATTGGTATCATAGTAAGGAATAAAAAAATAGGAAAAATATCAAGAAGATTAAAATGATGAAAAAAGACTTCATTTTTTTGCATCGAAAAATTGTTTTTTTTAAATACGTAATATATTTTCGAGAGGACGCTTGTGGAGAGAACTTTTCGAAGATAAATTTCAATATTCTTCTTTATCGAAGTAAGCATTTAATACTCATTGAATGCACATGTCGCTTGTTACTGCATTTATGACGATTTCCACGAGGATCATCTTCAATCATTCTCGCGGTCACCGACCTGCAATGTCGTGCAGAAATAGATCTTGTATGACTTCATATCTGACCAATCATCACGCCATTATCGCAACTCTAGATTTACTCTTATTGTTATAAACCGCGACTTTTGCGAAAATAAGAAGTATTAAGAACAGAAATGAAAAAACGAAAAAGGAAACTAATATGACTATAAACTATAACGCAAGAATATAATGCGATATGAGAAGAGAATTAAAAAACTGAATAAGAGAAAAATAACGAGAGGAAGAAATATCAATTTAGAACAATTCTGATAAAAAATGGACAACAAAATAAATCTAGAACAGTGTATTTGATAAATACAGCATATGTTTTGTGCGATTGCACAAAAAGAATAAAATGTTGAGCAATTCGAAATAATATACCAGCTTCAGCTTATTGCTATCTGCAGGATAGTACAATGTAATAAAAAAACAAATTTTATAATATATTAGTTACATCTAATTAAATAAAAAAAGACTATCATAAGATTTTTTTCGATTGATAAACTGAAGACCGTTCTATTAGTTTTCGAGGAGAATTATAGAAAGGTCATCGTTGATGTCATGCACTCTTGCAGCGTCTTAAATCTTATATGAAAGCTGAAGTAAATTTGTATTTGATAAGACATGTCATACCAGAGTTGTTTTTTTTTTAAATATGCGTTACTAATGATTTGATAAATATAAAACTTTAAACTGGTCAAACTTTTTTATTACTCCATAGTAAATAAAGAACTATTTTATAAATAAATTGTCTTTTTATAAACAAAACTCTGATAAAGAAAGAGATAGAAGCAGGCAAAGGGTACGGCCAACGCGATGCTACAAATGTTTGAAAGCAATTTTTGATTGGTCAATTTGTAAAATTCTTTTTTCTAATTGGTTAACTAAACGCTTCAAAGCATTTGTTGTGAGACTTCGACCGCAGCCAAAGAGAGGGAAAAAGAGAACAGAAAAAAAAGAGGACAGATAGAGAATCAAGAACAGGACGGTGGAGGAAGAGAGAAATCGCACTGCGCGTGCAACGAGTTGACGGCCGACAGGCTGACCGGACGTTGACCGGTTGAAAATGGACAGTGTGTACCGCACGTGGACGACGAGTGCAAAAAAGCAAAAGAGACAGAAGTAGAGAGAGGAAGAAGGGGATAGATAAAGAGAGAAAGGCGTTGCTCTGGGAAAGAGCAGAAGATGCTATCGAAGA
>NW_017299882.1:20678-32784 GCF_001594075.2 Trachymyrmex cornetzi | reverse complement strand
TTTTTTCCCCCCCCCCCCCCCCCCGTCCGTTACAGCTCATCATTCCCTTCCCATTGTCATCGTAAAGATACGTCGCGAAATTGAACAAAGAATAAGTATAATATAATATAATATGCGAGATACACTGTACATATTCCACATGTACTAAATACATAATCACATTGCATGTAAGATTTTTTGAGCGAAAAATGAATGTCAGTCTATAGTTTAGACTCTAATGCCCATTTCCACCAATATAGATTAACTTTAATCTCGGTTCAACTTACTCTTCGTCTTTTTCTAATCTTTAGAACTAGAAAAAGACAAAGAGTAAGTTGAACCGAGATTAAAGTTGATCTGCGTTGGTGGAAACGGACCTAAATGATTTTCGTTTGCTAATGCATTTAAATTTCTTATCTTTTTCTTTAAAGTTGCTCCATCTAATTATTATGTAATTATGTTCCACGTGCGTTTTCATAATAAAAAATGCACACACGTTGAAATTTAAATTAAGGTCAACAAGTTTAACAAGTCGGAAGTAATGTTTTTTCGTCGTTATCTGATAAAATTACCTGGTTAATTTTTTCAGTTGTTGCTCAAGGACTTTAATTTCAATTTGTTGCCTCCTCGAAGCGATGAGCAAAAAGATTAAATCAGGAAAAAAGAGAACATCGAAAGAAATCTCGTAAATCTATACTTATGTTAGAGCAAATAAGTTAATTGACATACGTGCTGTATAATTTTGTTTTGCGTGATGTTAAAAAATGATGATTCAATTCGATGATGGTTTTTTTAGCAGGATACATCTCCGCGTGAAGTGTTGCTACCACACGTTAATCGCGCTTGTGTCGCCTTTTGTGTCAATAATGCTCGTAATGTCCCTTTGATTGTTGCGATTTATTTATCATAGCGGCACACGAATTTTGAGAGAGAGAGAGAGAGAGAGAGAGAGAGAGAGAGAGAGAGAGAGAAATGTCCAGATTCTATTCTCCTTTCCCAGACGAGGATGTCTGGCCGGAGTCTGGCTTGGAATTATAATACTTATCCCCGACCTCGACTGGCCAGTCGGCCGAATAGTCATAGAATCTCACGCCGGACGTTTTATCTTTTCTGTTCCTGTTCTTTTTAAAGGATGCTGCAGTGACGGTCGAAATTAATCAAGGTCGATAATACAGACTTTTTTAAATTCCAAATTCGACAATAGTGACATCTTTCATTCATTTCTTATACTTATTATATATCGTTGAGTCTCGCTCAAATGCATTCATCTGTCCTTATCTAACATATTGCAACGCTATCTCTAAGAAAGAGATCAACTAAAATACTGCTCGATTTCATGGCTTCATGTCAATTTTATTCGTAGTATACGAACGAAATTTTTGGCAACTCTTTTCTCTTATACCAAAGCCCCTACCTCGTTTCTAAAAGCATAGGATTGTTTTTCAAAGTTTTCTGTAGGCTGCTGGCTACTTATTTTAAACGGGTAAAATCTGAAACTCTTATATGCAGCACATATTGTGACAAGTTGACTGCAGGAGCCGGTAACAAAACTACAATTTTTAATTTTCTTTTATTTTTCGCATTAAATTGTAGCTGGCAGCTTGTGTTGTTGTCCATACTTTAATTGTGGAGAAGGACTTTTCAATTCATAAACACAATTAAGAGAAAAGAGTCTTTAAAAATTAATGGCAAAACAGGACACTCCAGCATCCCCTTAAGCAAAACCCTACCGCCGATGCTTTCTCTTTTTATCCTCTCTCCTTTTCTCCCAAAACAAGAAGGATACGTAACACCATACGAAATCGTATGCAATTACGCGCTGTTATTCACAATGCTCGAGCGACCTCGACCTGCTTTTTTTCCTTTTCCTTTTTCTTCTTCGTCTTCATTTCTTTATGCCATACGATTATCGTTGGTGGACCGAGATAGCTCACCAACAACATTTCTCTCCTTTCTTCACGCTTTTCATCACGCGCGCGTGTCTCTCTTTACGTGAAAGTTTTATTTCGTCTTATATTGCAGTAATCAATTTGATTATTTTATGGCCGTTTTTATCAATGTATAGTTTTGTCATTGTAATTTAATTTTAGTCTTGGTTTACAAGACTAATTTCATTTTTTTTCTAAACTAAGAATTAGAAAAAGATAAAGAGTAAGTTGAACCGAGATTAAAGTTAATCTGTATTAATAGAAATGGACATTAGCGGAACAAATATTTATGTATTAAAAAATCACGGTTTTTAACCTTTTAACATCTGACAAACATATATCTAATTGTAAGATAGAAATATTATCGCTTTACGTATGATTAGAACGTTATGTAATTATTCAAATCTTTTTCACGCCAAGTATACATTATAGTTACATCATATTTCGTGCGTAATTACTTCATCTATGCACTGTGTCGTAAAATAGAAGGAAAAAAGAAAAATATGTGCGTATATAGAAAGAGTTGTTTAACTTTTTGCGACATAAAATATATCTGTTTCCCGTGAACGCAAAAATTGTTACATTTCCTTTACATGGTATAAAATGGATGATAAATAATATAAATGTAAGTATGTGTGTGTGTGTATTTCAGCGAAGTTACAACACTATCATTAAACTAGCGTCGTTTGTGATAAAAATTTACTTTCACGTTTCGCAAAATGCTGCCTTATTCTAGCAAAATTTTTAAGTACTATGAATGGATGAAAATGATTTAGAATATTTGGATCAGATAGTTCAGGTGTTTTATCTGACCACAATGCTGATCGTGCAGCGGCCGGCACGTGTCTGTTCTCAATATCTTTCGTTGCATTGTACTCTCTAGTTGTAAAATTACCTATGCAAATTTTGTAAGCACCAAAGTCGTTGAGTTAAACTCTCGGAACGGATTTGCGCCGCGGATTCACAAAGCAACAGTTTAGATATAAGATGACTCGTGAATTTCGCATCGCTTCGTCGATCCTCGAAAGTTAAATTCCTTATAGCATAGAACTGTCTTTGAGAATTTAGAATGTCCGAGAATTAGTAATGCAGCATTGATTGCATTACATCATTACATACGATGGAGTTTAGTGATTACTGACAGTTATGCTTGACTATTAATCACAACGTGATTAATCTATGATAATATTTTTATGTTTAAAGATGAAGATTGTCTTCATTTTTAAGCGATACCGAGAGATAATTCGTAGTGATTTATATTTATTTAAATAATAGATGTGGAATGTGCTAAGTACATTCTCGATATAATGCTAACGTTGCATTTTCTATATCTTAGAAGAAAAGAAAAGTGAATGTTACAGAGCAACACTTGTTCTTATGTAATATTTATGCTGCGAGAGGCAAATTTTCAAAGATCATCATCAAGAAGAGACAGAGGATTTGTAAAAGTCAAAATATTGATTTTTTAATTTTAGCAGGTTATTGTAGTGAAACTTCATGATCTTAAGAAATAGAATGCCGTTGATTTATTAAAAAATGTAAAATTGCGGAAATGAAAATCCAATAATGTTAAAACTGGTATTCGATGTGGCGTGAAAATCTGTTTTGTATATATGCACTCTGACAAACAGCACGAGAAAACTGCGCGAGATGATTATCGTAGATCTTTCTTTAGAAAAGTCTATATATAATATGAATTGTAGGAAGTCTGTTTTTAGAAAACTTTATAACAGAGGGTGTATTAAATAATAATACTGTTAGTCGTAGCAAGTTTAACCATTACGAGAGTGATAAATGGCACCAAAAGTTTCATCTTGGGTTACTTATAGAGATTGCCTTGACCTGACCTGAGTTGACTTGTATTCGAAAACACATTTCGAAACAAACATTAATTCCTAGCAAATTTATGTATTTAATTGCCCATTTCTACCAATATAGATTACCTTTAATCTCATTTCAATTTACTCTTTTTTATAATTTTTGAAATTAAAAAGAAATGAGGAGTTAGTTGGACCGCGATTGAAATTAAACTACGTTGACAGAAACGGGCATCAAAGCAATCAAATTAATTACGGCTGAAAACGCTACAATTGTTCAATATTTCAGGAATGTATTCATATCAACCAAACGTTTAAAAAAGTTTATATAAATTTGGGTCTAGAAACTTAGTTTTTGAGGTAAGAAGAATTTTATTATTTAACAATATAAAACAATTAACAATGGAACAAGTATTAAACAAAACACAGTTTAGTGGAAACAAACAAAAACAAAAATACATAAGAGAGAACATTTTGTCACAAAAATTGTTTGTTAGTACTTGTAAATGATCATTTCCCTAAAAAACCGTGTTAGTCCTATGGAACTTCATTCTGATGCATGATAAACTGCTCGATTTGTTGCGCTTGAACTTCGAACCCAATTGATTTTTACATTTGAGAGCATTTAAAGTTCATGAAGTTTTAAGAGAGTGTATCGTAAATGGATGTGTAAGCAAATATTTCTGTAAAATTTTATATTCAGGAATATTTAGCAAACAAAGTATGAAACACAGATTCAGAGAATGCATCGAGACTGGAGAAGAGCATTTTAAATAATTTTTGGAATAAAATATTCTGTCTGTGTGTACTTTATATTTAGTTATTTCTTTTAAATTTTATCTTCATTAATTCTATTACTTGCTTCATTAAGTGTTCGATATTGTTAAGCAATAAAATTCCCTCTAAAGGGAACTAAAAAAGAATATTATTCTTCTAAAAAAGAATATTTATATTCTCTGCAAATTATTATAAAATGTATGAATAAAAATATAATTTGTCGCAAAACAAATTTTTTTAGGTATTTTATTAAAGATATTTTTCTGGGAAATTAAGTTTCTAAAGATTTTTTTTGATATTTGGATATTATGTTTAAAATAATTTTATTATGTTTAATATAATTTTATCTATATTTTAAATATAGATAAAATTATTTAAAATAATTTTATCTATATTTTATATATGGTTAAAATTTCAAAGATCCTAGCAGTGCCGAAATGGAGATATTCACCTTAAAAGTTTCAACTTTTAACACGTAAACTCCTTTACTAAGCATTGCCGAAATAACGTTTTAATACTTTGCAGCAAAAATTTTCTACAGATTTAAAAAAAAATGTAATGTAGGAATATTATAAGACCCATATAAAAAAAAATAGGGAGGCCTAGCGGTACCGTTTCTGAATTAGAGTAGTTTAAATTTGTAATTTGTTGGAATTTTTCTTTTCGCACGCCGAGCAGCGAGACAAGAACATGTTATTGCCACTTTAAATTTCAACTATCTTCAGTGCGGACTAGTGTTCGTGTAAACAGATACGACATTTATGCATGTGTGTATGCTCGCTTCAAAAATTTCTCTTTAGAGAGCACGCGCAGAAAGGCATATTCGTAAGTTGCTCGCGATTAATTTTCTAACGTGATTGTAGCCGGAGAAATACTTTAATACTATTTATTAATTATATATATTAGGTGTTTCAAAATTCACGACCGCGAAGTACAAGACCTGATACTTTATGCAGAAGCAAACAACTTTTTTCTTTCACAAAATTGCGTTCGATAGATAATTTTTTTGTTAACTTCAACCTGCTCTCCTGCAAAAATTACTTGTCGGATACAATTTTGCAAAAAAAGAGTTGTTTGTTTTAGCATAAACTATAACATATAATAATTCTTATATGTAAATAAAATGTAAACAAAATATTCTATATTAAACAATATGTGATTTTATCGAATAAACTTTCAAATTCGATCTTCTCTCTTGTGCAAAAATACTATTTATTTATTTATTTTTACATAAATAATCATTTCTTTTTCAACTAATCCTGTATATACAACTTAAATTATAAAATGTATTATGAACGTAACACAATATTATTTTCTCTCCTTTTTATATTTTGTTATTTTCAATCTTTAGACGAGCATTATTTCGATTGTTATACAGGAAAAACAATTTTACTAAAGTATCTAAAAAATTAGATAAATAGTATAATAATAATTTTATTGGACTGTTAAAATAATTGTGTAGAAAACTCTACCACGATAAGCAATAATGTAAAAAATTTTAACAATCTAACATCTAATTTGAGCGTTCTGTATAATTTGATAGTCCAACAAAATTATTTTTAGATCTGTATCGGTCTAATTTTTTTAGATACTTCAGTAAAATCGTTCTTTACGTTGTACGTACAGTTTTCCTCGTAACAATATTTTTTATGCAACCTATTCGACAAATATTAACGGCATTGACAAATATTATTTACATTTATCTTCAAACACGATCGGTCCAACACTTCGATTGTCATGCATCAACATATGTTATTACATTTAAAAAACGATTTTGTTACAAATATTTGGATCTTTTTACACTCTCCAACTTTTATCTGAAATATTTTTATATAAAAATTATATTTTCCGAGTTATTCGGGGCTATCGACCTTTTTTCCTCACCCGATATAATTATTTTGAATACCTAACAAAATTAGTTCGAGATCTGTATTTAACTACGTCAGCAAAAATGCTTCTTAGCTAGTATAGAGAATCGGATCTTTGGGAGCGAGCGTGGCATAGTGAACAGCGCACTGGTTTGCAATGCTAGAGATTCCGGGTTCGATTCCCGGCGGTACCAAAAAAAATATTTTCATTATACGCTCGTATCTCCTCTCGGGAGGCAATGGCAAACCACCGAGTGTACCTTTGCCCAAAGAACTTCTCTAACTTAAAATTTCGTCATTCGGAATGGACATTTAAATGTAGGTCCCATATGACTGTGTAACGTGTGCGCACCACAGGCATATGATAGAGAAGTTACTAGCTAGGACTTACCTTCTTGTGTGCAGTTGAGTTGATAAGCGTTACCGACAATCGGCAACGCTGTGGGATATGGCACGTTCTTTAAGGCATACAAAAACTTGGCCCTCCGTACCATCAATGCCACCGAGAGCGTAACCATGCAGATCGATAGAAAAATAGTCAAAAATGACCATTCTGCGATCAAAACTGCCAGAACGATCATATTTTTGCACCTGTAATTGTTTAATCGGTCGTATTAATATTTCAACAGAGTGATCGGGAAAACAAAATTTTTTGAATCTTTATACGGAGAGAATTTTTTCTTAGAAAACTTCTTTATCCCCCCTAAAAAAATATGATAGTCGTGGGGCAACATTGTATTTTAAAGAATTTTAATGTACACATATTATTCATTAATAAAATTATAATAAAGTATAAAATAAGTTTGATTAATTTTACTGAATTGCATAATAAAAATCTTTAAAATATTATGTTGCATCACAATTACTATATTTTCAGGATAAACTAAAAAAAAAATTCTCTCCGTGTAGAAAAGGTAAGCACTCTTTTTGAAATCTGCAAAATAATCACGAATCTCGTCAGTGTTCAAGAGTGTTTGATCTTTTCTAAACATACAACTTTAGAAAATATCGAGCGCTCTTACACGAAATTTGTAATCTTTTCCGTAGATCTCAAGAAAAGTTATATTCAAGAAAACTTATTCAATCTTTTTTGAAGATACAAGATTAGAATTGTGTGAAAAATTTTGTTGTGCGACTGTCCTGTTGAAAAAAGAATTCGGCAATAACGAGGGCAGAGTAAGAATTGAGAAGAAAATCAAGTATACATACTGCTAGTACGAGAGACGTCAGAGATTCAATCGCCAAATTCAATCGGATTCGCTTCTGCGATGCTAGATTCAATCGGGATTCTCTTCCGCGATGTTAGATTCAGTCGGGATTCTCTTCCGCGATAAGACTCAGTTGGTTTTTAACTTTTTATCCGCGGGCGAATCGTAAAGCGATCGGACCGTATCGCAGAGATGTTCACCGGGTGTAAGTGAAAAATCAAATTTTAGATACAAGTACGCTTTGTACCGAGAAGCGGAAAACAGTTTGGCAATTATCAAGTCCACCAAAAGTGTCGTGAGAGGGTGAGAAGAGGAAACGCTAATTTTCCAAGAGTGGATTAATACGCACAAAGTTGCACCGTGATGCCTTGCTATGCCATCCGCTTATAATGAATGATCAGTGCGGAAGAGTCGCCCTTATATACTACCGGATTGTACTACCGCGATCAGCGACTAACTTCTTTTCCGCCAATAGAATTGCGAATACGCGTATGTGTACGTACGTACGTACGTGTTAAGCTACGTACTGATTGGAATACATATTCGTAAACATGTGTTACGCTGAACGTCTGTTACGTGCGTATACGTATATATGATACGCAAGCGAACTCGTAGAAATACATTGGAGGCTGAGTACCGGTCGGACGCGAGCACGACTCCACCTCCCTTCTTCTACCACTACATATAGTAACGATCCTATCCTCCTCTCAGACGCGAATATTATGATACGTGGTGGAAAGAGAGGGAAGTGACAAGCAAGTGGAAAAGACTTCTTCGCCATTGTCACTGTTATGCGAATCGGCACTGCGTCAGTATAACTCGTGGAGATCTGGAGACGGTACTCATTATGCGCATGAATCTCCGCTTTCTCGTCGCGGAGAACGTTCCGCGTTTCACATTAGAACTGTTACTTTAAAAAAATTCGAAGCTTCAAAGTTTAAAATGTCTTCGAAGCTTTATTTCATTTTAGATTTTGTCATATAATTTTTGTAAATGTGCGCACCTATTACAATACTATTATTACTATATTTAATTAATAATGATATTTTGATTGTTCGAAGCTTTGAACTTTGAAATATTGAAGTAACGAAGTTTTAAAAATTCGATGCTCCGTATCTTTGAATCTTCGAAGTTTCGATCCTTCGAAACATCGAAGATTTTAATGTCGAAGCTTCGAATCTTCGAAGCTCCGAAGTTCATATGTCGAAGCCTTCGAAGCAAATCATCAGCTCATTTCGCACCAGCGCACTATATATGATTTAAAATTAAGAAATTTTGGCCAAACCCTAATATTTTTAAATGTTCTCACCAAAATTTAAAAAATGAACGTATATATTTTTATAATAAAAAATATTTCTTTTGACATTTTTAATATTTTGAAAGTTAAGATTCTTTTACACCGTATGTGTTTTTAAAAATGAATTATCCAACTAAATTTTGTAATAATAAATTTAAATAAACAATTTAATATATTTATACATATGTGTTCTCTCATAATATACTGGTTTGCTAATGTAATCCTTATTGCTTTACTCTAACTAGATTTCGCGAATAATTTTTTTAAATGACGCTGCCGGAGTCACAATATATTCAAAAAAGCTCCTATCTTTAATCGTTCATAACATGGCTAAAAAGTATAAAGGTATTGAAATAAAAAAAATGCATTTTATAGGCCACAATGCATTCATGACTCCTGATCGAAATTTCAAGATAACATTAACCTTCTTTATTAAAAAATGTCAAATATCGCAAAAAAAGCTATTTTTTAAGTATTAAACCTTAATTATCTTGGAAATCCGACGTGCTAGATATTTTTCGTTTGCGGCATTGTTTCCAGCATCCAAAAATCTATAAAAAACACGTAATCCGGTCCAAAGTAATTTTTTGTTGTAAACTAGTGTAATCTATAATTATTAGACTGCGGAAGTTTATGCAAAATACTTAACTGAGTGTTTTGCATAAAATGCATATTTTGCAATTTTGTAAATTTACAGATGGCAATCTCAATCTTTTTAATTCACCTTTTAATAACTCTTTAACGAACAACGATTGACTGCTAAAACTGTCCGATAGTTAATATTCAGTTAAGTATTTTGCATAAAGTTCCGCAGTCTAATAATTATGCATGAATGTATATATTTTTTAATAAATAGCAAGAATAGCAATAATTAATAAGTTTTTTACTATTCCATATATAAAAGGTGTTACTAACAGATTTTCTACCATTGCAAACCAAGTTAAAATACATGCTGTATATACAATTCCTTACAAATTAAATAGATTCATTGTGATGGGTAAAGATGACGTTAATAAAATGAATAAATGTGACGTGCACGTGTACAGAATTGATTACCGAGAATGTGAGGCTACGTATGTAGGACAAACTAAGCGCCATTTAAGAACGAGGGTTAACGAATATATAAAAGATATAAATAACAAATGTGATTCACCCAATGTGATTTCGGAATATAGATTATACCAGAATCATGAATTTGATTAGGAAAACGCGATAATTTTAGATAACGAGCCCTCGTATGTGAAAAGATCTGTATCAGAAATGATACATATTAAAAAAAAAGACGTTAACATTAAATATACAAAGCGATATCGAATTGTTACTAGACGCCTACCTCCCCATCCTGGAACATTTGTCCCCCACTCGATCATTTTGTGTTACCGACAACTAAACGAATAGATGGTATGTAATTAATGTATTATTGTGTATGTCGACAATGAGGAAGATTACTCAATTTTAAGTTGTTGAATGAATCTTATAACGGAGGTAATTTAGGTAATTTAGATAATAACAAATTTTGATAATAGCATTTATAATTAATTATAATGATATAACGATCGCATTTTGCAATACATAATGGCATATTCAATATAAGATTGTCTCTAGTGTACTTGGTGTAAGAGCCAAAAATTCTCCGTTAAATGGATTTATTTATACAACGAATCTACATCAGATTGATATGCATTGTTTGACAAGGAATAACATAACAACCGGATATCATAAAGAAGATAAGCGGATCGCTAAGAAGTTAAACATAATATAGTGAGGACAGTATCCAACAATTGAATTGTTCTTTGAATATGAAGATATAGGTTATTATATTGTATGTAATTGTATTTAAATTTTAAATTGTTCACTGAAGATGACCATATTGAAGGTCGAAACGTATGACAAAATAGACTATATTCTGTAAAAGAATGTTGTAATATAAGAATTGGCGTAAACGAACTAGCCAGACTCGAATAACTCTGTGAATTTATATTTAACTCAAACTTTATGTTGAAATGTCAAATCTAAAAATTAATGTTCAGAGAAATAAGAATGACATAATTAGTAACTAAAAAAAAACAAGAATATAAATATTAACTTTGATTAGTCTTTTAAAGTAGTTATATTTCACAATTATTTTAATATTTTATATAATATATAATAAATAAATAATAAAATAATTACATTAGTTTACAAGTTTTTTGTGCAAAAATATATAAAGATTGTTTCTTGAATAATTTTTGACACTGAGCCCGAATCTGTCATTGAAATATGATATTTCCATCGGATCCGATTTTTGAAATATAAGAAAAGACATTTTTTCAAATATACATACGTAAAGTTCTATTGAAATTAGAAAACAAATTGGAAGAGCGTTTTATTTTTATTTGTTACGACTTTGTCATCGGTTTCATGTATTAGAGTCCAGTAGAGTTGTCTCTAGAATAGTCGACTAACATGTTTTCGTCCTAATACCTTCGATCTTTTATAACATTTCTGAATTATCATTAAATTTTGGTAGAAATGTTCGCTGATTACTTGTTACACTCAAATTACTTAAAAAGAAATTAGGTGTGAATGCAAGAAATGAATTTTTAATGCATCTATTTCCATGCTAAATTTTTAATTATCACTATCAGTCAAATGACGGTGCTACCAATATGCTGTATTTAAAATAATTCGACTTGAAACTTTTCCAGCGACAGATTCAAACTCACCGTTCTAAAATACGTTTAACAAATTGTTTCATCTTGCACTAAAAATTATTCAAAATTTATAAACCATTAGTTAAAAAAGGCTCCAAAGATTAAATCAATAAAGGAATGTAAAGCCAATGGGAACCGACACAGTTGTACATGTGTAATCAATAATAATATATATGTCAATCATCAATTACAAATTACACGTGTAATTGATGATTGACATATATATTATATTTTTTATTATACACGTGCAACTGTGTCGGCTGTCACACACACATTGGCTTTACATTCCTTCATTGATTTAAACTATTAGTGTCATTAGTAGAGGAAGGTCACCGATACCACTTTGTTTTTAGACAATATTTCTTAAACAAAAGGTAAAAATACAACTTCAAAAACATAAATACGAAGTAAAAAGTGTTTTCTATCAGATAGTATTAGCAATTTTTATAATACTGTTAGCAATTTTGCAATAATTAAGTTTTTTGTATGTTATGAAAAAATGAGCGTCTGACAAAATGGGCTCCAAAACTGACACAGTA
>NW_017299882.1:9113-20547 GCF_001594075.2 Trachymyrmex cornetzi | reverse complement strand
TGCATATTTACTTTATGCTGTTCTGCAAGATATAAATATGTAACGCGATAGTTTTTCTAGAGTTGTTCCATATATGCACGATTGCCTTCAGCTCCAATAAACTTATTTGACGCTATAAAGCAACATTATAAAGATTAAGTTAGCTCATGGTCTGTTTTACGGACTGGTGTGTCGGTTCACGCTGCACCCCAATTTTAAATTAAAAATCGTATTATGAAAAGACTAAGACAAAAAAATAATATAAATAAAACTTATTTCGGAAACTACAAATATTTAAAATGACGTAATATTATCAATAATATAGTCACTATTATTTAAACCTCACAATTTGCAAAAGAAAATCGTAAGAATTTTATTTTCGCATTTGTAGAATTCGTTTTTAGCTGATTTGATATAAAAACAAGCCACAAACCTATGAATTATGAGTTTGTACTTCTTTAATTAGCTAAACAGATCATGATCTTATTAGTATTAATAAAGTGCAATAATTAGTTTCTCCGAAAAATAAGAGGCTGTCACTTTAGGAGACCTATGTCAGTATCGGCGACTTTCCTCTATGTATCAACAAATAATTTTGTATTTTAAATATTATAATTTTGCAAATTACGTGCAAATCAGTTAAGAAACTTAAAAATTAATTAAATACAGTCGA
The DNA here is from genome assembly GCF_001594075.2 of Trachymyrmex cornetzi. Taxonomy (NCBI): domain Eukaryota; kingdom Metazoa; phylum Arthropoda; class Insecta; order Hymenoptera; family Formicidae; genus Trachymyrmex; species Trachymyrmex cornetzi. The sequence goes on along the minus strand of NW_017299882.1, from coordinate 19,895 downwards.
AATTATATCTTTTTAAGTGACGATAACCTTTAAATTTTCATTCTCTGTTACGCAGAGTTAATTAATTAGCTTTCCCTAGACGCGCAAAGCTGTCCAAGGTCGGTGTTTTTTTACTTTAAAAATAGAAATGTATCGGTATTTTGTATACGCCCACTATCATTCTTACTCCTCACTTCATTACTGCTGATCACTTCATTGACCAGTGTCTTTCACTATATGTTTAAAAGTTTTCTGTTACTAATATTATAAAATTATTATAGAATATTATAAGATATTATAAGATATTCTGGTACTAATATTATTATTCATAATATATTTAATTATAAAAATATGAATAATAGTATCTTATAATATTAGTAACAGAATATTTTTAAACATAGTAAAAGACACAGGTCAAAAACCTTCAACGATTTCAAGCTTGTGTCGTCCATGAGACCGGCGAGCACTGCGCGTTACGAAATAGTAATGAAGTAAGGAGTAGGAAAGGCAATGAACGTGAATATTGATATACTTCTATTTTAAATTAAAAAATACCGACCTTGGACAGCTCTGTCATAAAATTTCCAGAAAAGTGGAGTGTACCCGAAATATGTTCGTTTGTTATCTAATTAATTTATAAAATAAATAAAAAGTAAATAATAACATAAAAATTCTTCCTTAATTTATTTATAGACGAAAAAGTACAATGAAGTTCACTAATTAATTTTACAATTGTATAAAACAAAAAATGCTTTAATTGACGAAACCGTGAGATCACATTTAATTCTTATTATTAAAGGATTAATTAGGGTATATAAGACACAATCAAAAATACAGGTAACAGAGAATAATGGATTTAAACCTATCAGAAATTGCATATATTACATCTACACTGTATAATACGTAGTTTCTGATAGTTCGAAGTCTATTATTTCCTGTTCCTGTTATTTGTGCCTTTTTTTGTTTCTAGATTCTTAGTGCAAAACAATACGGAATACAGAGAATGACAAAACGCAGAAGATTAATTGATACAATCATAACAAAATCGTATTTTAACCGATCGCTATTGGCGCCAGTTAGTAACAGATTTAGACAAAGATGGAGAAAAATGTCCATTAAGAGTACACTCAGAAAAAAGTTTTGTTGATATATGACCAACAAAAAATTTTTCGTTATCCTAACCAAAATTTAGTTATGCTAACAAAATTTTTTGTTAGAATAACATAAAAGTTTTTGTTAGTCACATATTCTAACAAAAACTTTGTTGTCCTAACCAAAAATTTGGTTAGAATAACCAAATTTTGGTTAGGACAACGAAAAACTTTTTGTTGGTCATATATCAACAAAACTTTTTTCTCAGTGTACAGTTTCGAAATCTGTTTTTATATCTTCCAATCATTTGCGTTTAGGCATGCTACGTAGTGTGTGGTGAAGGACGGCTATTGATAATGTAATAGTTTTCGTATTTGTTTCCTAGACGTGTGTTACCGATCTAGAGATTTGAAGTACCTAAGTTGAAAAGATAACCGGGAAAGAACCGGTACTAAGCAGAACTTCGATCAAGAATCGTTCAAGGACACCACCGATGTGTGTTTCGATTTACACGAAAATCAAGAAGATTAAAGATTTAATAAGTACAGACTTACTTGAAGTGCGGGAAGATAACTTGTGATTAAGAACTTGTGGTAAGAACTTTGACATTGAGTTGATTATTAAATAATGGCCGATTCTGTAAATGCGCAATCACGATTAGATTACTTATGAAGTAAACGATATGAAGTAAGGTAAGAAAACGCATGAAGAAATTTATAATTTATAGTAATTTAAGAATACAGATTTATTATGACAAAAGCTCCCTTATGGCAAAACAACATTTGTTTGATATTTATTAAGTTATACAGCACAGCGAACTTCATAGTTTTATAATATTAATCCGGCTGTTCATCCATCCGTCCCTTCGCAAAATTTCCCAAAAACTAGCTTAATTTTTTTAAATTCCGTTTTCGGTAATATATATTCAATCAAGGACTTTAGTTGCAACGAAGTAAAATATAAACCAATAAGATTTTTAGTAATATACAGCCAATGACTTATTTTTTTCAATTCCAATTTTTTGCTGAAACTACTTCGTTACATCCATCGCAACAATTTATTTCTATAGTATGCTTCCAAGCTTTCAAAATTGATGATATGCATATAATAAATAACTTTTTTTTTGAAATTTTTTATCGCTTATACTTCATATATTATATTTTATCGCTCATTCGATACTGATAATATTTTGTGATTACATTTTTCAACGACGCAATAAAGTCAAATTTCGCTATTATTTTTCTTCGCTTCTTCTTTGGAAAAATTTAAACTCACAATTCAATCAACCATTGAGGATCGCACATAATGAAATTAATCTTATTTTTAGCATAATGTGAGAAGCAGCTATTTAACTGATTTAGATTTCTATTATACAACTAACATTTTATATTTATTTTATCGTCAGTCATTTTAAAATTGTATTTTTTTATACATTTATTTTTTCATACATTTTTAATAAAAGAAAATTTTATTATATAAAGAATGGGCTTATAACATTGAAATCTGATTCATTAAAATCTGATTCATTGAAATCTAATAAATCTTGCCAAACATGAAAAAATTGTCTGCTTTTTTACTCATTGCATTCTTAACAAACAACATGTTTGCTATTTGCGAACAAATTTTATAAATAATGTTCTAAATAAATATTCCATAACTTTGAATCTAAAATCGATTAGACACAATACTTTGATGAATGTAATTGTTGAGTTTTAAATTTAGACATTAATTATTAACAAAGTTATTATATAAAATGTGTAAATAGAAGATCATACTCTCCTCTTTATGTATAAAAATGCAATTATGTAAAATGTGTAAATAGAAGATTATACTCTCTTCTTTATGTATAAAAATGCAAAGATCGGTTTCATCGAACAATTTTTTCCTGTAACCGAAATAACTTAACCTTATAAGTCTTACATCACTATTCAAATACCACAATTTAAACGATGACCTAAGAAAGCTATAAAAAGCAACAATCAGAAGATACGATAGTACCTCACGCTAATGTTAGGCAATGTTGACATAAGCTAACTTCATGCTTGCCAGTATCTTAGTTTCGAAGTTTCATACGACATGGTAGTTTTGCCAACGAAGATAAGTAGTATTTGAGTACGTTACATCATTAGCGACTTATAGTATAAGTAAAAATATATCGTTAAACAACAATAAAGAGATTGAAAAGTATTCATAATGAAGCTTATAATGAGTTGTTTTTATTGTACTGAAATGATTCCACGCGATATGTCTCGGGGAAAAATTGTATTATATATGTTTAGACTAGATGTATTAATAATTAATTATCAAAATATATGTGATGCGTAAGAATGAAAGATTTCATTGACGTGATAAAATTTGGGAATTCTGTCAAGAAGTTTCATTATTAAAAAAATTTACAACTAGTAAACTCATGTTTTTTAAAAAATAAAGTTGTTAAATGTATTTTATAATAAAATAAATGGCGAATTAAAATTGTGTAAATATTAATAAAAACATTTATTTAAATAATGCAAAGGGAAATAATGTATTCACGCGGCTTAATATTACGACAAACATGCGAAGATAACCGATTTCACAATGATTTTATCAAATCGATATTTTTTTTCGCTGAAATGACTGTTGACCCAGTGAATCAATGTTTTCACTTATTGTCAGATAATTTTATTTATATAACATGATTAATTCATAATTCTTTATATATTTGATATATTCATACAGCAGTGTAGTGTAATTAATTGTAATCAATATTTATCACACATTTAATCAATTTGGAAACGGTACGTTTCCGAAACGATTCTATTTTGTCGGAACTAGTTACTCAAAGCGAATTAAATCTATTTTCTGAATACAAGAATTAATCTGTTATTAAATCGATTGTTGTGTTCATGAATAATGGATTAAGAATAAAAGAATATGCAAAGTAACAATTCATGCGCGAACGTCTAGACGCTCGGAATCTGGAGACACTGGTAGTGTCTCGGCGCTAAGCTGTGCGAAAAACGACACTGTTTTATATTCACGCGGATGTAACTCAATAATAATTTTCTAAATAAAAACGATATCAAGAACAGTTTTGAGTTGGTTAGAAAATTTGATGGCTTACCAATAGATAACAATTGCAATTTAGTATCATTTGATATCACCTCAATGTATACTAACATTCCGAATGAATTAGCTTTGAATAGTATTTTAAGAAGATGGAATTTTATTGAATGTAACACAACAATACCGAAAAATGAATTTAAATTGGCTGTATCTATCATTTTAAATTCCACGTTTTTTAAATTTGACGGATTGTTCTTTAAACAAATTTTTGGCTTACCCATGGGATCTCCGCTCTCTCCGATATTAGCTGTTACTGTAATTCAAGATTTAGAATCCAACATTTTTAATAAACTTTCCACTCATGTCCTTTTCTATTTCCGTTGATGATATCATTATGGCTCTTTCAAACGATCAGATTGTCTCCACACTGAATTATTTTAATTCTTACCATGAAAGAATATAAAGTTCACAGTTGAACATGGTAATAATGAAGGATTAAACTTGATGTAAAATTGTTAATTGAGAATGGCAGATTAACTTTTGATATTTATAAAAAGCCCACGGACTCTGGACGATATTTAAATTTTTATTCTAATCCTGTGATACACAAGAGAGGAGTAATAATAAGTCAGCTAGACACAGAGTTATATTTCTTTCTCACCCGAAATTTCACGAAAAGAATATCATAAATCTAATTAATACTTTTTTAAATAACGGATATTCTTTACAATTTTTGTTTTTAACAATTAATAACAGAATAAAATCTTTATCTTACAATAAATCTTTCGATTGTATTAATGAACATAGCAAAAATATAGATTCAACGGTTTTCCTGCTGTTTTTCATTCAGTTCATGTGGAACCCATTTTCCCATCTTCTGGATCTTTCCCATGGATTTCAAACGTATGGAGACGGCTTCTCGTGTCACATTCAATTGATCCGCGAGTTGTTGTTGAGTTTGAGCGTCATCCTCATCCAACAATGCTTGCAATTCGCTGTCTTCAAACTTTTTCGGTGGTTTTCCACGTTCTTCGTTTCTCACGTCAAAATCGCCACTTTTGAATTTTTTAAACCACTCAAAGCACTGTGATTTACCAAGAGCATGCTCACCGTAAGCTTCGACAAGCATTCGATGCGATTCTGCAGCAGTTTTCTTCAAATGGTAACAGAAAATCAATGCTGTCCGCAAATCGTAGTTTCCAGGTACAAAATTCGACATGTTCAACGCTATTACAAACTATACTGTTGTATGAACCTTGTATTGTTGTGAGTCGAAAATCTTTGTCAGATGTCAGAACAAGGAAATGGCGTCAATTGAACGGATGAACGCTCTCTCTCTCTCCCTCTCTCTCCCTCCCCCCCTCTCTCTTCTCCCCTCTCTCCCCCTCTCCCTCTCCCGCTCTCCCTCTCCCTCTCTCTTTCTCTCTATGTAATAAGTAAGAAATCACTTTAGGAGACCTCAACTTTCGGCAACTTTTCTCTACCTAGACAATCGAGCCGGGATCGGGAGTAGGATAGAATTTTCAGGCTTCAAGTAGTATATCTAGAGACACACGGCAGTGTCTCGGCGCCAATAATATAAGAACACGAATATACGAGCGTGTAACTATTCACACAACACGAAACAAAATCAAATGTAGCACTTTCTGTAAAATTGATAACGAGCAATTTACAATAATCATAATCAACCGATAACGTCATAAATAAAGAAACATAACAAAATGTGGTTTTTCAATCAAATGTGCACAAGCAAAGCGCTTCTTGATGGTAAAACTGTTGTGGTAACAGGAGCAAGTAGAGGTCTTGGGAAGGAGACTGCCAGAGATTTATATGCAAGAGGTAATTGTATTAAAATATTTTCAATGAAATTTAAGTTATCCCGAATTTGAAATTCAAGTACATATTATATAAAATAAATAAAATATATGTGTTATTAATTAAGATGTGTCTGAGTCCAAAATATCATTATAGGACTATTCGTGTTGTATTCACATTTTATATTCAGAATCTTCGCTCTTTCAATAATATTTGAATATACATTCATTATTTCATTTTAAGTATAGTAATTTCAAGCAATATGTTAAATGCTTTAGAAATTTCTTTTTATATATTGTTTTACGATTTAACTTTGTTTTTATGAATTGATATTCTTTTTAACGTATTTACCATGTTTAGAATAATGTTATTTATTATGTTTTTCAAATGTATTCACTAGTTCCAATAAACATTCGGTACAGAGAGACACATACATTTAGAGAGCAAACATGTGCGTTATATAATGCAAATCCGATAACAAATTATATTTGAATTGTTTGCGAAATTATGAAAAATTTAAATTTATTTCATGATTTAGTCATGATTTAGTTCTTGGTTTATTGAAATAAGTCACTCTTGCAGTTAATTTTAGAATTCTTATTCTGTCATTTATTATATAAATTATTGGTCTAGAGATCACTTCAGTTCTGTCAAACTGTAAATGACTTAATTTTGATGACTGAGGAATTTAACTATGAATTCTTTATATTGATATTGTTGAAAAAATTCCAAAGTTGAGAGTTTAAACAATCTTCATCCTGTAACAAATGTGGAATAAAGAAAATATCTTTGTTTTCATAATATTATAAAGAAATAAACTACTAATTATACTAAATTCTACTAATTATTTCTATTGACATATAATTACTTTTTATTAATTTAAAAATTTTTTTAGCTTGGTTAATTTTTATTGACATGCGTCAATTATATTATATATTTTATTCGTCATTAAGTTTACTGGTGCATCAGAAATTAACGTTTTGTGCTAAATATGGTAAAACTAAACAATTTCATAATTTACATGGAAACTTATCTATAAGGGATTTTTAGGTCACTGATGATCAATCTTTTTTAAATAGTCGTTATCAGATGGGGCACTTTTTTTCACTCATATATGTATATGTCATCAGTGGTGAACTGATTAAGATTCGTTATTTATTTTGCTACAAATGATAAATATACACGATGTGCGATGGCTTTATTCCTGCGCTAAGCTTTCCAGAAGGGTGCGATAATCGTCGTTGCAACAGCAGTTGGCAATCAAGCGATGCTCCTTGCAGTTGTTGGCATGCAGAAATTGGCAGTCTGCTAATTTACATTGGTAAGATAAATCGTAAGGATTGGTACAACAGCAGGTATCGTGGAACAATTTCTCGCCGCAATAAAGATAAATCGAATTATCGCATAGAGGACATCTGCAATAAAAGTTTAAAATAAAAATATGAATTTTGTTTAATCCGAAAATAATTACCTAGTTTTTTATTACATAAACGATCACCACGGAGTTGATTTTTATATCCTAACTTATAAATTATTATTACTAATATATTGCATTATTATTGATTATTCTACAATTTATTAGTATTAAGATTATTTTGTATAAGTATAAATAGATTTACTGTATAAATAAATTTTCCGATATAAATAAATTTTTCGATATAATGTTAATCTATTTGTACGTTTCTTGTTATATTATTAATAATTATCTAAAGTTCTGCATGAAACGTTGTATGTGACTCATTTTCAGTTTTAATGTTTTCTTTAAAAAAACTCTTCCAATGTTTAAAAACAGTTGTTTAGTTCAAAATTCATTTTAATAATTCACTTTTTGAACTAGAATATATGTTTCTTTATCACTTTTTACAAGCTTCTGAAATCTTAAAAAACATTTCCGCTTTAGACGTACATATAACATCTTAAATAACTTTGATACCAATGAAACTTCTTAGTAAAACTTACACTTGATTTTAAATAAGTATTCTTTATTGAAAGTTGATAATGTATCATTTTTAATGTATCAATTTCTTCCCTTTGCAATAAGCAATGTTATCTACATAATTTTAGATTTGTTCCCTCATTTTTTTGTTATTTGTGACGTGTAGAGAAAGAAATATTAATTATATTTAATAATTATTGAATGACAAAAGATCTAATATTCTTAATATTGATTTTTAGTTAAATTGTATAATGCAAAATAAGTTGATCCTATAAGAATGAATATAAGAAATTTATAAACTTACCTTTGTGGTTTGTATCCGAGCGAAGGGAAAGGATAATTTCCTTGAAATTGCCGTACATTCTCTGGCGAAGGTGTTAATGGCATGTTCATCACATTTGTTGCCCCTGACACATGATTGCCTGCCAGTTTCTCGTGTTCATCTGAAAGTCGCTCATAAAGGGACTTAAAAAATAACACTCTTTTTTATTTGTGACGATTTTGATATCTTACAAAATTATAATAAATTCGTAATAATTCATCAAATGTGACATAACTCGAAATATCACCGACAGTTTATACCTTGATTAACTAAAATGATTAAATTTAAAATAAAACAATTTCTTCTTCAAAATTTTGATCACCAAAACTGTTTTAATTCTAAAGAAAAGTTTTCTATAGAAAATTCTCCTTATTACAAAAACACTCAAAATGTGTTACTAAATTAAAAAATTAATAACCATTTAAACAAAAATTATTAACTTTTTATCTTATTTATACACATTAAGATGGCACACGATATAATTATCACAAATAATTTCATTAATATTTTCAAAATCACACAATAAATATGCTCAATAATTTTACGGTAAAAATTATTCAAACAAGTTGAGAAGTCGTATCAAGACTACAAATTACTATCTATGTACAATTTAAATACGATTTAATTAATAAATTTCTTTTTTACAGCATTTCATAGAAAATATCGTTTTCTTTGATGTGCAATTAAATAATTATTGAGTAAATTAACTCACCCGATATACCAAATGCACAACAATGCAATAAAACGCCCAAAAGAATTAATAGTGACATTTTCTCATTAAAAAAAAACGAACGAGATTAAATTTTCCGCGCGCACTCGCTGCAGCTCTTGACGCGGCTGAGATTTTTCAGACAAATGAGATCGTTCACTGTTCGTGCTCTTCGATTTCTTTCGTAAACCCACGTAACTTTTAGCTGGGCCTCGCCTTCCTCGTAGAACGCGGTCGATGTACCCGTTACTCGTAACTGGTTGATGATCATCTTTCTCTTCTTATGTGTCGGTGAGTCCAAAATAGAAAAAAACGCAGACGACGTATGTAGATGTTGATATTGGAAAATAATTATCTTCATGAATAATTTTGTTAGTCCTCACGGTGCGTATAATACGGTAATTTTCATTTAAAAAATCATAAAAATTTTTTAAATAAGAAACAAATAATTATTTCTCATTGAATATTCTGTTTCATCAAATAATTGCAAATAAATATATACATATTTATATATTTTCGCAAACATATATTTTTAAAATTTACTATATTTGCATTGCTTGCTGCATTGTAATTGGACACATATATATTATAATATATATTATAAAATTTTATTGTATATATTTCCTATTAATTTAAAAAAAAAAAGATTTTAGAGAGTAGTCATAGTTTTATATTATATTATATCATGTAAAATTTAATATTGTATAATATAAAATTTTGCTGTAACTTTTTACCTAAGAAACAATAAAAAATTAATCAATTTGTCATCTGTATAGATTTCTAAAAAAAGTACAATTTTTGTTATAGTTAGGTTTTTTGTAGTGATGGTGTTCTTCCGAAAGTCTATAGTGTCCCGAAAGTACACAAAGTGAACTGTCCGTTTAGAATAATTGTATTGTCTATTGACAGTCCACTTTATACGTTTGCAACGTGTTTACACAAATTAATTGCCAAAAGCATACTACACCGCGAAGCCACATCAACAATAGTTATGATCTTGTCAACAAGTTAAAAAATTTAAATATTGATAGTGACTATTGTTTAATTTCGTTGGATGTGGTTTCGCTTTTCACTAATGTTCCATTGAACTTGGCCATTAAGAGCATTGAAAAAAGATGGAATTTTATCTCAGGATATTGCAATGTTCCCAAGGATGAATTTTTGTTGGCAGTTTAGTTCGTACTCCTTGAGTATACTCTTTTTATGTTTGATGACCGAATTTATAAGCAGAACTTTGGGACACCTATGGGTCCCATTATCGTCGGTTATCGCTGGTATGGTAATGGCTGACCTTGAAGAAAGTATACTTGATAACATTGGTTTTCCGATCAAGTTTTATTATCGTTACGTTGATGATATTGTGGCAGCGATTCCTAGTACGCAAATCGATAATTTTTTAAATATGTTTAACTCTGTACATCCAAAGCTACAGTTCACAATAGAAGTAGATGATAACAAAATTAATTTTCTTGACACGACTATTTTAATTCATAACAAAAGATTAATATTACTGGTATCAAAAACCGATTTCTTCAGGTAGATATCTAAATTTTGTATCCAGACATCCTCTTTCACAGAAAAAAGGCGTGATCATAGATATGGTTGACAAAGTGTTCTTCCTTTCTAACCCAAAATTTCATTAAAAAAATTTTGAACTTATCATCAACATTTTATTAAACAATAACTATCTCTTGAATTTATTTTTAATACTATGTCTCAAAGAATAAAATATCTTATAAAAAATAGTAACACGATGAACAAAAATAACAAAAAGAATGTGCATCTAACAATAAAACAGGGAATTGAAAGTTACTTTTTAAAAGTAACAAGTTACAGTTACTCGTTACCGAATAGAAAAAGTAACAAGTTACCGTTACTAGTTAC
>NW_017299882.1:0-8715 GCF_001594075.2 Trachymyrmex cornetzi | reverse complement strand
AAAGTAACGCAGTTACTAGTAAAGTTACCAAAAAAGTAACTTGTAACTGTAACTTCGTTACAAGTAACGAGTTACTTCCATTCCCTGCAATAAAATCATTTGGTTTACGATCCCCTTTGTTAACAACATTTCAGATAAATTCAAGAAGATTATTAACAATACCCAAAATTGCATTTTATAGTATTAATAAACTTCGCAGTCTAATCAAAGTGCAGAAAGATTTTTTGCCAACCAGTGCACAGAGAAACATCGTATATAAGATTGCCTGCAAAGACTGCTAGGCTTCTTATGTAGGACAAACTAGTCGTCAACTACATACACGCATTTCAGAACACCGAATCACATTAGAAGAAATACGTCTTCTCATTCGGTCATTATAGACCATAGATTGCAATTTGACCATGAATTCAATTAGTACAAGGTGCAAGTTTTGGATACAGAAAGGAATTACAACAAAAGATTAACGTCTGAAATGTTACATATAAAAACACAAAAAAGGAGTTTAAACCTCCAAACAGATACTGAATTTTTAGACCATGCCTATACGTCAGTTCTGAATACTATTTGAAATTAATGTTTACAATTATGCCTTCGATCGTTTCGGGTCAGCGCTTGTATCGACTGTGACATTTGTTATTTGTCTGCGATCGTAGAACGATTTAAGATAAGAATTATAAGACGATTGTTATTTGCGATTTTCATCCAAATATTAAATGAAGAATCTTTTTTATAAAAAAAACAAAACGTATTAATATTAAATCGTTCTACGTCGAAGAACGGTTTAGGATTAGAATTGTAAGACGATTATTATTTATTTTTGTTCATCATAACTCAATTATAATAGATTTAAATATAAAAATAATAAATTATTGTCGCTACATACTTAGAAAAAGCGAATTTTTCTAGAAAGTCGCAAATAAATTCTAGCAATAATCCTAAGTATTAATAAAAATTATCCTTAATTTTTAACAAAAGTTAATTTTTAACATTAATTTTTTTTACATTAGTTAAATTTCTTTCTTCTGATTGTAATCAAGTAAATGTTTCGAGGCATTTGTAGCGCCAAGTGGACCCTACCGCACACTAAATTAACAAATAAATTTAAAATATTATAAAGTATCTATAAAAGTAATTATTAAATTAGTTACTAGTTACTTAAAAGATATAACTAAGTTAAGTTATAGATACAGATAGAAAAAAGTAACAAAGGTAAGTTACAGTAATTGAAAAAAGTAACTCTAACCATAACTTCGTCAATATTACACTCGTGCAAATCGTTCTTTGAATCAATAAAAACGGTAAGTGTCTCAGCACATCTACAGTCAGGCGATAGTGATAAATCTAAGGATAAAACAAAATTTGTAATTTTAATTATTTGTTAATTGAAGTCTTGTCTCCCCAGACAAGACTTCGGGTGAACTTCCGAAAACGTCCAATGCCCGATTATCATGAATTTTGATAGAAATATTCTAAATGACGTCAAATGAATGCCCTTGATTGGATTTTCACCGACAAGAAAGTTTAATGTCAAAAATGTTTGAAGTTATGGAAGTTTGTGCTTATTATGGTAAATATCGACAATAATGAAAGCAGCTCCGATGCTCTTGATCTTGATATATGTTTAGCATTAGAAGATATAGTAAATTAAAGTTCAATAATATGTAGAGGATAAGTTTGAAAAATAATGTCTTTTTTTATTATACAGAACAAAAATTTTCTGCTTCAAAATATATTTTACTGCCCATGCGAAATAACTCTCACCCCTCCCCCCCCCCTCCTGCTTAAGGGGCACACGACGTCCATAATCGTACTATTGCACGTGGGTTCCGACTTTCCACACGAAGTGACTCTCATCCCCCTCTGCCCCTGCTTAAGGGGCGCACGACCTCTATAATTGTACTGTTGTACGTGGGCTTTGACTTTCCACAGGAAGCGACTTTCACCCTACTCTCCTCCCTACCAAAGGGGCGCACGACTTTAATACTGCTGCATATGGGTACTGTTGCATATGGGTTTAACAATAAATATTTTCCTTCTATATATACGCATCCTCTCCATTCAACTCCTATATAAACTGCAATAAACAGTATACTGAAAATAATAAGCACAAACTTTCGTAACTTTATTGAAAACTTTCTTGTCGGTGAAAATCCATTCAAGGGCATTCATTTGATATCATTTGGAATATTTCTGCCAAAATTCATGACAATCGGGTGTTGGACGTTTTCAAAAAAATATTTATCCAAGACTTCAATTAAAAAATAAATAAAATTACAAATTTTGTTTTGTTCCTTAGATTTATTACTATCGTCTGACTGTAGATGTGTTGGGACGCTCATTGACCGTTTTTATTGATTCAAAGAATGATTTGCACGAGCGTAATATTGAATGCTACTTCTGTTCGTGAAAGCTGGTGATGATATACTTTGTTGAGCCAATATAGAAACTTCCTACGCCCATCAGAGAATTTTTTTCAGGGAAAATAACTCGTTATTTGTAACGAAATTACAGTTAGAGTTACTTTTTTCAGTAACTACAACTTAACTTCGTTACTTTTTTCCATCTGTAACTATAACTTAACTTAGGCCGGTATTCATAGTCAGATCTTATATTCAAGACCGTCTTAAGAACGGTCTTAAGAAGTCACGAACCAATCAGAGGGCCGCATTAGCGAATTAAGACATTATACTTAAGACGGTCTTAAAATATGAACCGACTATGAATACCGGCCTTAGTTATACCTTTTAAGTAACTAGTAACTAATTTAATAATTACTTTTATAGTTACTTTATATATTTCAAACTTATTTGTCAATTTAGTGTGCGGCAGTATCTACTTGGCGCTACAAATGCTTCGAAACATTTGAGTGATTACAGAAAAGAGAAATTTAACTAAGCACTAATGAATTCTTCTCAGCATTGATTTTTTCCATAGCACGGAGAGAAAAGAAGAGAAGGATGTTCGCAGTGTAATTTTAACGCGGTGTGATTTTAAGACGAAGTCCGTTTGCGTTGACTAACACCAATTCCGATATAAAACGCAATTCATCCTCTTTATCGAGAGCTTCCACACGGAAGGCTTTCAGCACAGATAAGATGGCCACTTTAACCACTAATGTGGCAAATTTCCAGCCGATGCAATTGCGCGAACCAGCGCTAAAGGGTATGAAAGCGTAAGGAGGTAACTTGGGGCCATCGGGCAAGAATCGCTCCGGACGATAAATGTGCGGCTCTGGGAAAAAACGGTCGTCACGATGTAGTAAATAGGAGTTGATGAGAACTGTCGAGCCCGGTGGAATTTGACTGCCCACTAAAAACAGGTAAAAGACATTTCATGTGAATAAGAATTTTTTATGTGCATTACACAATTGTTAATTGAACAATAGCAATAGCTATTAATCGCATTTTAAAGTTGTTTATTCTAACAACTACTTGATAAAATGCTTGGTACAACGCTCTATTAATAATGATCAATGCAATGATCAATAATTATAATAATTTTGATATAATATTGATTAATATAAAATGGTGTAATTGATATTTGGAATATTTTAGAAATTAAAGATATATGAGGTACTTGTGAGTGCGTGCGAGGTACATGTGAGTGCGAGCGTGGCGTAGCGGCAGCGCACGAGACTGCTATGCCAGAGATCCCAGGTTTTGATTCCAGGCAGAACCGAAAAATTTTTCGAACCGAAATTTCGAACCGAGATTAAACTACATTAGAAAACGGGTATCAAAGCAATTAAATTCATTACAGTTGGAAACGCTACAATTGTTCAATATTACAGGAACGTATACATATCAAACAAACATTTTAAAAAGTTTATATAAACTTGGGTTTAGAAACACTTAGATTTAAGGGGATGCTGGAGTATTAAACAAAACACAGTTTAATGGAAACAAACAAAAACAAAAATATATGAAACAGAACATTTTGTTATAAAAATTGTGTGTTAGTATTTGTAAATGATTATTTTCCTAAAAAACGTGTTGGTCAAGAAACTTCTTCAATTGCATGATAAACTGCTCGATTTATTATGTTTAAACTTCGAACCAAATTGATTTTTATATTGAAGAGCATTTAAAGTTCACGAAACTTTAAGAGAGTGTATCGTAAATGGATATGTAAGCAAATATTTATGTAAAAGTCTATATCCAGGAATATTTAGCAGAGTATGACAAAGTCATATTCTTATTTTCATGTCTGTATCTATCTAAATTTTTTAGATACTTCAATAAAATTGTCCTTTTCTATATCCAGGAATATTTAGCAGAGTATGACAAAGTCATATTCTTATTTTCATGTCTGTATCTACCTAAATTTTTTAGATACTTCAATAAAATTGTCCTTTACGTTATATGTACGGTTTTCCTCGTAACGATATTGTTTATGCAACCTATTCGACAAATAATAACGGCGAATATTTACATTTATTTTCAAACACGATCGGTCCAACACTTCGACAGTCATGCATCAACATATGTTATTACATTAAAAAAAACGATTTTATTAAAAATATTTGGATCTTTTTACACTCTTCGTAAGGGTCATTTCAAGGTCATGCCGTCTATGCCACATAATACATCTTTTCATACCATAAAAATTATGTCTAAGACATTTTGTCGAAAAATGAATAGTTTCGGAAATAATTGTTTGCTTCCATACTTTTTCCCCACCCTGTATATACGGTTTTCCTCGTAACGATATTTTTTATGCAACCTATTCGACAAATAATAACGGCGAATATTTACATTTATTTTCAAACACGATCGGTCCAACACTTCGACAGTCATGCATCAACATATGTTATTACATTAAAAAAAACGATTTTATTAAAAATATTTGGATCTTTTTACACTCTCCCACTTTTATCTGAAATATTTTTATATAAAATTTATATTTTACGAGTTATTCGAGGGTACTGCCTTTTTTCCTAATCCGATATAATTATTTTGATAGTCTAACAACATTATTTTCAGTTCTGTATTTAACTAGGTCAGCAAAATACTTTTTATTTCGTATAGAGAATACGGATCTTTGGGAGCGAGCGTGGCAAAGCGGACAGCGCACTGGTCTGCGATGCTGGAGATCCCGGGTTCAATTCCCGTCGGCATCAAAAAAAATATTTTCATTATACGCTCGTATCCCCTCTCGGGAGGCAATGGCAAACCGCCGGGAGTATCTATGCCAAAAGAACACTTCTCTAACCAACATCGTCGTTCGGAATCGACGTTAAACTGTAGGTCCTATATGAACTGTGTACAATCAGCGTGCGCACCACAGACATATGATATGAGAGAAGTTAGGTTTAAGTTACTTACTTATTTCGATTGGTTTGTAAATTTGTCTTGCTATAAGTGGAGTCACAGGATATAATCTCCACTGTTCCTTGATGCAAGCTTCCAACCATGTTAATTTGTGTATATTTTCCAATGTAATTTCATCCGTGTCCACCACCATATCATTGTATTCCTCTAAAATTTTTTGCTAAAATCGAAACAAGAAAGCACTACAGTTAAATTAATGTTAAAAATATAGAGAGAGAAAAAAGTAATACTTTCAATTAGATCTTCTGTATCTTCTTAATTAATTTTATAATTTAAGAAATACATCTAATGCGCGCGGACGAAATGTAAAATTACAATTTCCTTAAGATTGTTAAAAATTATATATATAACAAAATATTGCCCTATTTATTAGATTTCGTCTATTAGAATTAAACATAGCAGTGATAATACAATATAGAAAGGAATAATACCTGGTATTCGGGGTTTCGTCCTAGTGCATAAAGTGTCCATGATATGGTAGTGGCCATCGTATCGTGTCCAGCATACATAAAAGTATTTACTTCCTCACAAATGTCTTCGTCCGAAAGGACAGTGCCATTTTGTGATATTTGCAATAATAAATCCAGCAGGGCCCGTCTCTTCTTTGAATTGTTGAAGTTGGTATCGCTTTTCCATTCGGCTTTTCTTTTTACAATTACCTGAAGATTAGATTGTTCTAGATATTATCGCGTATTATTTGCGAGCGGAATATTGAGTGTGGAGAAGTATTATAAGTCAGTTTTCTCACTATTCTAATCTAAAACATGTGTGTGAAAAAATCCAAGAGTGAATTTACTATAGAAGGAAGTTAAAATATAATGATTTTCTTTGTATAATATACGAGTATAATAAGACGAGAGCAACTGCACTGAAGAAAAGAGATATCTCTCTCTTTTTTCCATTCACGAACATGTGAGTCTAAATTTGAAACGAAAACTGACCTGAACTGAAATTTTAGTGATTAATTTTGTACACAAATTAGATAGTAATAAGATAGCGTTAATGTGTTATTTTTTACAATAATGTTACTCGAGATCTCTCAGAAAACTGGAGCAGCTATTGAAGATAGCCCGGTTTAGAAAGCTTTAACTACATGTGTCTAGGAATTTAGAATGATTATTACCTTGTTGACAAACTCCTGTATGATTTGAAGTGAATGGTCGTGCTCTTTGCCCGACTTAGTTAATTTGAAAATTGAATCAGATGATAACCATACATTTGTGAAGCGCATTTGCACAATAGATGCAATCCTAAACATTAGAAATAAATATTTTTGTTAATAAGATTCATTGTATGTATATTGCATAAAATTATATAAAAAAACCTGAATACAAAAACATTAAAAGAATCATTAACTTACTTATCTACAGCCTCGACGTAGTCAACTTTGAAGTTCTTTTGCGAATTAAGCTTGTAACCCATCGCAGTATCTGCAATAAAACTAGTAAAATTAAATTAACTATAATTAAAAACAATTAGTTATTATTATGAATTAAATTATTAAAGTTAAGTTTAGATAAAAAAATTTTGTAATCTATGTGGAATATTCTAATATACAATAAGTTTATACTTATTAAATATACAAAAAGTTTAATTGACCAATAATTATTAGATATATATTATAAAATTGTGAAATTTATTTGGGTAAAAATATCCGCGTGCTGTACGAGATAACAGAGCGGACAAAACGACTGGCTCAACCTCGGTATCATGTAATAAAGGCTGAGGTTTTTGAAAAGCTTTTGAAAAGTAAAGCACTATCGACATATGTCTCGTATAATCCAGCTTGCGTGTCCAAAAGTAATTCATGACCGAAACCCATTAACTCACCGAGCGCACTTAAATAGGTTAGTGATTTAAAATATTTAGACTATCAGTATTATAATTTCTTCTTGAATTTAATAAATCCTTGCAAAAATAATTTGTTAAAGATTCTGCAATTGCAAAAAAAGAACAATTTAAATTAAATAAAATTACAATAAAATTAAAAAAAATCAGGTTGAAAAATAAATATGTTTCGTGCAAAATACGAATGATTGTTATAATTAAAGTTCATTAACTCCAATAAGAAATTATAAAACATTATCATGTGAAAAATTTACTGCAAACCGCAGCTACGCAGCGGATAATTGAATTATCACAACCGCGAAAGGATCGGCATTCAAGTTATCGAGACGTAAGATACAGATACATCGATTATGCAATCTGAGAATCTGTAGTTTGTTGAAGTTGAAGCAAATGGATCATTTTGGTGTCAAGGCGAAATTATTTAATTCACCGGAGAAAGATAAATTGGATATGTCGAAGTTACTGCACGAATTCTTATGGTATAATAATATGGAAAAAACAGTTTTACTGAAATATCTAAAAATTTACTTAGATATAGAAAGAGAAAATATAGAAGATTTTTAGATCTCTATCTAGCTAAATTTTTATACTTCAGCGAAACTATTCTTTCTGTGAAAGTTTTGCTGATAACGTAATATTGATAACGTTTATTATTATAACACAAATTACGAACATACAAAGTGTTATTGCACGAAAGGTATTAATAGCACGAAAGAGATGCAAAAGATGTATGTCCGCGACTACAATCATCTACTAACAAGTGTATGAATAAATTGCAGTGTTCGAGTATTTTAATTGGAGCAGCTGAAAGCCATCATTTAGCGCATCGTTTTTATCGAACTCCTTCGTTCACATTAATATTTATATCACATATTTTTTTCTCGGTTATATCATTGTTTTTCAAGCGTCATTCACGCAACAAGAATGCCCCAAATGAATTTGTACCGAATAAGAAAAAATCTATAGAAATCAGAACCTTAAACGGTCTAACTGGATCTTAAATGCTTGTATATGATTCTTGTCTGAATTTATATATTACGTATATAAATACGTATATAAATGGTCCAGCTAGACCATTTAAAGCTTTGATTTCTATAGTCTGTTATCACATATACGGTCCTATAATATATTATATTATTTATTTACGTCGCTTAAAGAGACGTTGTTCCTTCATATATGAATTATTGGCATATATGCCAATAATTGCGAAGAATATTACTAAGTTCTTGGTAGTCTAAAGGCTTAGGATGCACGAAATGCAAGAGATCCGAGTTCGACTACCGGCCGAGATAATATTTTTCGCAATAAGAATTAATTATTTACAGATTTTAATATGTTATTCATTATTATTAAGATCGTTTCGAAGATGCGAATAAGAATAAAAAATTTGTTAAATTACCAGTCAATTTAACTCGTGATATTACTGCGGTAGTTTAATAGAGTTAGCGTTTCAAAACCGAAAAATCATTTCGGGGCGCGTTTCTGGGGACTACATACGTAGTATATAAATTCACATAAGAATCATACAAGCATTAAG
>NW_017299881.1:83635-85048 GCF_001594075.2 Trachymyrmex cornetzi | reverse complement strand
TTCCAAATCTCTTCTATATCGTAGCATTTGTTTAGCACGGTTATCTTCCAAATCTCTTCTATAACATAGCATTTGTTTAGCACGGTTATCTTCAAAATTTCTTCTATATCGTAGCATTTGTTTAGCGCGATTATCTTCCAAATCTCTTCTGTATCGCAGCATTTTTTTAGCACGATTATTTTGTAAATTTTGTTGATATTGTTGACGTTTTTTAACACGATTATATTCTAAATTCTCTTTATACTGGCAACGTCTTTTACGACGTTTATTTTCTATAATTTCTGTTCGTTCGTCTAAGCAACGTTTTTTATTGCGATTCTTTTGGGAATCTTCTTGACATACATTTTCAGAATATTTATTATTATTAGTACATTTATCGTTATTTTGCTCAGTCTGAGTATTAATGTGTGTGACTAAGTCTTTTATTATAATTTCCTGCGAAATTCTGTCACAATTATTTTCGAAGCCTTTTGTGTACATTGTATTTCCTTTGAAATACTTTGCGATAATTGCACTTCTTTCGTAATATTTTGAAGTGTTTTTATAGCATAATTATCACGAGGATTTGTTAATTGACGCATCGTGCGTATACGAAGTGCTTCAATTTCTCTTGCTCTTATTAATGCTATTGGAAGTACTTTTTGAGTATATTGTGGATGTTGAGAGAAATGCTCAATTACATTTGTTTCCAGAATTTTTATTAAATGAGAACGCATTAACTCATGTTTATATTTCACTTTGTCAGGTTTTATGTTAAATAATAATGAAGTCGCAAAAGCTATAGCAAAAACACCGCAATCACTATAGTTCGGTTGACGTTGCACAGTCGGAAATTTTATTTTATCAAAATTGTATGTTGGAAATAATCTTTTTAAAAATTGCTCATGATGTTTGTGCACAAAGTTTTATTATTTAAGGAATCATATATAAATATGTTTTTTCTATCATAATAGCTACACACCCAATGTCCATCTGATGAACCAGATGAACTATGTAATATTTGTATATGCTTCTTATCTATCGGAATGGGTCGTATAGTATCAGGTATTTGTATTTGCAATGTACTAGCAGGTGTGTATTCTGAACAATTTCGCAAAACTTCGTGAAAATGATCTATATGTTCGTCTGTAAGCCAATCACCTCGATCAATTATATTTCTATTGGCAGATGTTAAAATAAAATCTTTTCCTTTTACAGACATTTTGTTAAAAATATTCGAACAGTAAACTTCTTCATAAATTTAGGCGCACAGCACCCGATCTTTGTAGGCGCACAGCACCCGATCTTTACAGGCGCACAGCACCCAATCTTTACAGGCGCACAGCACCCGATCTTTGTAGGCGCAGAGCACCCGATCTTTGCAGGCGCACAGCACCCGATCTTTGCAGACGCACAGCACCCGATCTTTACAGG
>NW_017299881.1:82199-83414 GCF_001594075.2 Trachymyrmex cornetzi | reverse complement strand
ATCTTTGCAAACTCACAGCACTCTCGGCACACAGGAACCTTATATCGGAGCAGAGAAGACTTATATTGGAGAGAGAGAGAGGGGGGGGAGTGAGTGAGTGAGAGAGAGAGAGAAAGGCAGAGAGAGAGAAATTATAACTTAGTAGGAATATATATACTTACCTATAAATTCTCCTAAAACAAATATGGAAATCCTAGACAAAAGAAAATAAAAGGAATAAAAATAGTGATAAAAAGGGATGTGTCTTATAAAGAATCCCCAGTCAGAAAAATTGAGTTGATACGACATCGAATCAAAAAATCTGACCGAAACGTTAAGATTTTACTTTCTTTTTATGACTTATTGTAAATGACTTATTAAAAACACCTGATGTTGTGGCTGTATGTACTTTAATAATATTTTGTTTATTTTATTTTATTTTAGATAGATATTTAATTTAATTTTATTTATTAATTTTATTTTTTATTTATATATATTCTATTTTATTTTAGATAAATATTTTATTTATTATTATTTATCTATTTATCTACCTATTTACTAAATAAGAAATAACTAATTGGGCTCTCGATCATTCTAACTATAGCAATTGTTTAAACAGTCATACGATTGATTATGAAGTGCGAATGGAAAAGTCTTTCAAAATCTTTAAAAATAAATGAGTTATTAAGATTTTCAATCGAAAGAAATACTTTTAATTGCTAAAGATACGATTGATTGTATTCCATATATGAAAAATAATGCCAGTTTAGGCCTTGTGAATGGTATAATTGCTACAATTATATCAATTATTGATTCTTCTACCGTCTGGTTTAGAGTATGCCACTGAAAGAGTCAGTGTTAAGTTTCCAGTGATGGATAGACTATTGATTCTTCTACCATCTGGTTTAGAGTATGCCATTGAAAGAGTCAGCGTTAAGTTTCCAGTGATGGATAGAGTATATGTTATTAGAAAACAATTTCCATTATCTTTTAGTTATGGATTACAATTCATAAAAATCATGGTTTGAATTTGCAAAATGCTGTTATGGACCTAGGTAACAATGTATTTAGTAACAATGTATTTGCGATCAGGCTTATGTTCCATTATCTCGAGTAATGAAACGAATTAAAGATGTTTCGTGGACATTGTCGAAAGCAATTACTTCCGTTCAAGAATCAGGTCAAAAAGAAGTTCCATTAAAAAATACTGCTTGGATTATACGCGGTTTACAAAAT
>NW_017299881.1:75824-76136 GCF_001594075.2 Trachymyrmex cornetzi | reverse complement strand
GAACACCTAGACGCCCATTTCCTCGACGGCGAACACCTAGACACCCATTTCCTCTATGGCGAACACCTAGACACCCATTTCCTCAACGGCGAACACCTAGACACTCATTTCCTCGACGGCGAACACCTAGACACTCATTTCCTCGACGGCGAACACCTAGACACCCATTTCCTCGACGACGAACTCCTAGATACATTTCCCCAATAGCGAACACCTAGGGTGCGTTCCGTTTCTCGCATGATGCGCATAATGCATCGTTTATCCTTGTTGCTCACCAAATGTTAAACAAGGACAATGGATGCATCATGCACA
>NW_017299881.1:71722-75687 GCF_001594075.2 Trachymyrmex cornetzi | reverse complement strand
ATTCCTGAATATCTATACACCCTCTTTCTCGACACGGTAAATACCTAGATAGTCTTCATCAACGACAATCTCGATATTTCATTTTAATTATAATTTATTTTAATTCAATTATTAATTTTAATTTCAATTAATTATTTTTAATTAATTTAACACGTCACATCGTATATGTGACAATGTTCCCATCGCTGATTATCACAGCCGGTATACAAATGAGTAAGTCATTATATTAACTGTTTGAACTTATTAACATAATGTGTGTTCATATTACGATTATTATATTCTTTATTATATATTATCTAATGTGTGTGATATAGTAATGTTATGTCAAATATGCTATTTCCTACCCCTAAAATGTTAATTCTGCATATACTGTGCATTAATCTTAACTTACATGACATATCTTTAATGTTTAGCTGGAACACCGTGCTTTTCATGTTCAACGTTCGTCATACAAGATCAATCATCGTTTCAGTTATTAGCTTGATAATGCTACTTATACACAGTCTTAGGCGACCGTCAATTATAAACAAAGTAATGTGTAGACATGGAGAGCTAAATTTTATCCAATTTTAAACTTATCTGTAACGTCATTGTTAATGTTATTCATATGATTTAATTGTGACATGCTATTTTGCCTGTTATTGTCAATATATTTATTAAATGTGTATTTGTTGCAACTATATTCTATTGGTTTAATTTCCTTATTAATGTTAAAATTATGTTTTTTAATTAACCATTCATATTTTTCTGTCATTAATTTATGTTGACTGTTAAAAAACAATCAAACCAAGTTTTTACATTAGATACGTAGATGACATAGCACTGGCTACAAAGAGAATATTAACAACATTTTAATGAAATCTAATAGCTATCATGACAGGTTACAGTTCACATTAGAAGAAGGTAATGATAGACTCAATTTTTTGGATGTCAATAACTAATAACGCAAAAAATAGGAGTAATATATAGCTTAGTTGATAGGGTATTATTATTGTCACATCCATAATAACTGAAACGATGATTGACCTTGTATGACGAACGTTGAACATGAAAAGCACGGTGTTCCAGCTAAACATTAAAGATATGTCATGTAAGTTAAGATTAATGCACAGTATATGCAGAATTAATATTTTAGGGGTAGGAAATAGCATATTTGACATAACATTACTATATCACACACATTAGATAATATATAATAAAGAATATAATAATCGTAATATGAACACACATTATGTTAATAAGTTCAAACAGTTAATATAATGACTTACTCATTTGTATGGAACTTTACAATGTACAATTTAAGGTTTGATACGTGAAGTTTACACATAGTTGAGATTGAATTAAATGGTAGTAATATGATAATGATATAGGCAATGTAGTGTTTCAGGAAAAATGATGACATAAGGTAGTGAAAAATATAAACAAAAGATGAGCTAATGAGAGTCACGACTTGCGGTACTTGGTGCGAATTATAATGACATTTTATTATGTATAATACTTAAACATCAGACGTTTCGGCGCCAATTCGGGCGATCCTCAGTAATCCCCTTATAAATAATACGTATTTATAAGGGGACATCTTATGCCATTATACATAATTGTTAATTTTATGTGTTACTAAATATTTTCAAAACGACAACATAAAAGTTGTAAGATGCTCATTTGATATATACGCATCGTCCATTTGACATATATTCTAGCTTTTTTCGTTGAAGAATATAAATTTTTTGTAAACTGTACGGTCAGTTTAAATGAGACTTATTAACATAATACGTAATATGTATTTATGGATTATATAATTTATTGTGATTAATGTATTTGCATGGCTGTACGAGTGAGTTTAGTTTCATCTTTGATATTTATATTATGGCTGTACGGGTGAGTTTTAGTTTCATCTTTGATATTTATATTATTAATTACTTGGAATAACAACAATCTACATTTAGAATTTCACTCTATTCGCTGCCACAAGACTACCCAATTTTGTGACAAAATATGGCGCCGAAACGTCTGATGTTTAAGTATTATACATAATAAAATGTCATTATAATTCGCACCAAGTACCGCAGTCGTGACTCTCATTAGCCCATCTTTTGTTTATATTTCTGACATTCTTGAGAGTTATAATTCAAAAGTTATTATAAGATAGTGATATTAACCAGTAATAAGGATCCAATACTAGGATCGAAACGTATGGTAAATTAAAATACTTTAAACCTTGGATGATTTTACACACACGAGTCGAAAACGAAAATTGATTTTATTAAAAAGATGTTGCATCGTTTCGTTATTATTCATAAAATTAATTGTCAAAACAATATTCAGAGATCTTCATCTACATCAATATAATAGCAAGACTGTTCGGAAATACACACAGAGTGACTACAGGTATCAATTTATGTAGCAAATATAAAAGAATATATTAAACTATACATAAAATCCCATGCTTTTCAGTGGTGGGAGATGTAGCCAGAAATTGCCAGTTGTGGCGTTTAGGATCCGTGCTATTTCACTCTATCACATTGTTCTGATCAAAATAGAAAGAGATACCACGGGCCCTAAACGCCACATAAACTGTCAATTTTCGGTCGGCTTCAAGTTACGGACAGAATGTTTGATCTATGTATATATGTCGTTGCATAAAACTCGTCCGTTATTGAGATCCAATAATCTCAATCTGCCGCAACTCGTCGGCTCGCGTAAAATAAAGAAGGCACGGCAGTGTCGCTGCGCTTGGCTTAGCGCCGAGACACTATCGTATCTCCAGATCCTTGTTTAACATTCGATTAATAACAAGCAGAATGATACTTGGAGGCACTCGGTGTTCCCGAACGCTGCTTAATAATAACATAAAATATTTACGAAGAAACATATTGGATTATCTTTTATTAATGAGAACTTCTCAAAATCACCACCGAAAATCAACACCATTAAATTTAATGTCAACAGTGTCAACACCATTAATCAAAATCATTAACTATGTAAATCATGATCGTCTATGATTGTATCTAGTAAGCGCGCTATCAGCGCCATATTTCAAAATATTTCACCGTATCATTTTCATGTAAGATAACATAAAACTCGATCCGTTCAGCCGTTATTGAGTTCGGTAATCTCAAAATCAAAATGTATTTCTTTCAAATAAACAGATTATTACTACACGTTTAAATTTTTTTATTTCGGAAACTAAGCCGTTTAGACCACATATGTTTATATGGATTTTACTTAAATGGCGATTTTGGCTGTGTTCCAAAATTCATTGCTATTGCTGAAAATATATAATAATCCATAACGTAAATTGTAGATTTTAGTACAGGCAGTGAATTTTAAAACACAGCCTTTGTTAGTGAAAACCAACAAAATGGCGACTTTTGGCTATGAAAAACTTCGTATGGCTGCGTTCGGAAACATCACCCGAGTGCCCCCGCATCGTATTATCTTTGTTGTTCACTCAGTGTTAAACAAGGATAAGATAATACACGGAGACACTCGAGTGATGTTTTCGAACACAGCCTAGGATGGCAATATTAACCCGGGTTAATTTGGATTTTCGCACTCGTTCTCATTGTGTGGCCTTGTCGGTGCGCTGAGAGCGAGAGAGAACCTCGCAGTCTCAGCGTCAGCCGCGTCAGGCGTGTATTAAGAGGCATGAGGATGTTCTAGGATGTGATCGAGGTGACATCCAAGACGAGAGGAAGTACGTCCGACCCGTTCGAGTGGTCTCACTTTCAATTCCTTATTCTTTCTTTCAATCCTCTCTCTCGAGAGTATACGGCTATACCACGGTGGAAGGGATAACACCTTCCACCATGGGTTATACGCATACGAAACGAGAGAGAAAAGAAGGACTCTTATGGCTCCGGCATTACATTACAGTTAGACGCTGGCAAAAGAGCCGCTTAAGTGTGAATAGCTCTCGGTATCGCGGTGAAGAACGCGGAGGCCACGGAGGCCGCGGAGGCCGC
>NW_017299881.1:66841-67842 GCF_001594075.2 Trachymyrmex cornetzi | reverse complement strand
GGAGCCGCGCCCGCACTTCGATTTATTTATACAGGGGAAAGGCGGACCCCTGTTCGGTCGGGGGTAGTTCCGAGACCGGTCCCGTAGTACCTCCGCCCTCCTTCCCGTTTCCCCTGTCATTCGATTTTTAACCACGGAAAGACAGCACCCGTGTTCAGCGATATGTGGCATCAGCACGAGTGACGCGCCTATCTATCGCCTCTACCCGTGTCCCTGCGTCCGTTGTTTTAAACTAGGGGGAACGCAGACCCCTGCTGGCCGGTGTGTGTCGTCGGATTCCCTTTACGGGAAGAGCCGCGGCGAACCACCTCCCCTACCCGTGTTCCTGCATCCGAGTTTTTAAGTTGGGGGGAATGCAGACCCCTGCTGGCCGGTGTGTGCCATCGGATTCCCATTACGGGAAGAGCCGCGGCGAACCACCTCCCCTACCCGTGTTCCTGCATCCGGGTTTTTAAGCTGGGGGGAATGCAGACCCCTGCTGGCCGACGTGTGTCACCGGGTTCTCGCAAGCGAGAAGAGCCGCAACTATCCGTCTCCCCTACCCGGCTACCTCCGGTTTTATATTAGGCAGAGGCGAGGTATATCCTCTGCGTTGAGCCTGCAAGCCCCTCGTACGCCACGAGAACCGTGGGCACCAAGGCGACTTCGGCCCCTATGCCTACGCGCCCCCCGCCCTCAGTGTAATCCCCCGTCCCTCCCAACGGCCCCAAGTTCCCACTAGCGTTCCGTTTCATGACCGACGGAACAATGCATACCAACACTCCGTTATTTATCCAGGGGGAGTGACCGACCCCTGTTGGCGGTATGTGGCACCGGCCGGAGTCTTTTACGTAGAACTCCAGCCTCGCCAATCTACCTGCCCCTACCCGTGTCCCTGCATCCGAGTTTTTAGCTGGGGGGAATGCAGACCCCTGCTGGCCGGTGTGTGTCAACTGCGGCCCACGATAGGGCCGGTGACTATCCACCTCCACCTACCCGTGTCCCCGCCTCCGTTATTATTA
>NW_017299881.1:65779-66711 GCF_001594075.2 Trachymyrmex cornetzi | reverse complement strand
CCCCCCGCACCCACAGACCCGGGCCCCGAGTGACCAGGATCTGCGGGCCCGGCCTACCCGTTTATTCCCCCATCGCGGGGACCCCTGCAGATTCGAGCAACAACGGTTGCTCGTCATATCTGCGCATGGGCGTCCACCGGCAACCGCCCATGCACAGCGCGCTCCTCCGATTCATGACGGGATGAGGAGTAACCCCGTTTCGCGTCTGTGAGGAGGCCCCATTGGAGGGCCATCTCCCAGCCGTTCTACCCGTTTCCCTGCCTTCGTGTTTCCTTACCGTAGGAGGAGGAAGGCAGACCTCCCTTTTGGCCACAGGGACGGTGGTCCGGTCAGACCCTCGCGTCCAAGCAGCCCTACCCGTGTCCCTGCCTACGTTTTGCCTAACGAGACTGCTAAGTCCCGGCCAGGAGAGGCAACTCCTGTTTGTTCACCGTAGTGGTGCCTACCCGTGTCCCTGCTTCCGATTTAAAGGCCCCGAAGCAGACCCCTTTTTACCGCAATATGCAATCCTACCCGTGTTCCTACCTCCGGTTCGCCTCAAGGGCCATGGAGAGGTAGATCCATGTTTGTGTGGCTCCGGTTCAGGCTCAGGAAAGCCTTTCCCTTCGCCACACCCTACGCCGCCGCGCCGTTTGCCTCCGCCCGAGATTCCCCCCAACACGAAACGCAAAACATCCCCCGTGTTTTAGCAGGGGGAGGGAGCACCCCTGAACCTACCCGTAGAACCATCCTCCGAGGATTTGCAGGGGGAGGGCGACCCCTGGCCCAGATTGGGCCTACCCGTAGGACCATCCTCCGAGGATTTGCAGGGGGAGGGAGACCCCTGGCCCGTAGGCCTACCCGTAGAGTCATCCTCCGAGGATTTGCAGGGGGAGGGCGACCCCTGGCCCAGAATGGGCTTACCCGTGCCTACCCGTTACTATGCCTCCGGG
>NW_017299881.1:64570-65255 GCF_001594075.2 Trachymyrmex cornetzi | reverse complement strand
TTTTTTTTTCTCTTAATATTAATATTTTTTTCTTTTAAAATCAAACAGAATTAATTTAGAAAAAGTTCAATGATTTTATGATGAGAGATTTATAATAGATAAGAGCTACACCATACGACGTTTTATTGACTCGCTAGGTTTTATCAATTCATGTAATCACAACGATCATCATAATTTACACGACTCTATAACTCAATCATATATACACATGCTAGATATTTTAACTCTCATTGGGGATGGTTTTTATTTTTTTAATTTTTCGAAATATTCATATTTCTTAATATGATTCTGACTTTTTTTATTAATGTGCTTCTTATTTATATTATTTTTCTAAGTATTATATTCTTATCCTTCTTATTTGCATTCATGCTTTACTACTATATACTACCATGTTATTATTACTAGCAGCGCCAAGTATTTTTACACGAAAAATTTTTTTTTCTATTTAAATTAAATTTTTTCATTTTATACGATTAATTCTTTAATTAATTTTTTATGGTAACACTTAAATTGAGAAAGGTAACGCAATTTTGTGATAATGTTTTGTATAACGTTTTGAGGGAAAGTTAAATAACCACTACTTTAGTTGGAAGAGGAAATGTCTTTGAATGAATTGTGATATAATAATTTTATTTAAGAGGAATTTAAACCATTTGGATTGGGGAATAGGAAGATTCTTCAATAA
>NW_017299881.1:61962-62294 GCF_001594075.2 Trachymyrmex cornetzi | reverse complement strand
GGAGGCACGGCAGTGTCGCTACGCTTTGGCTTAGCGCCGAGACACTACCAGTGTCTCCAGATATCTTCAAACTATCTTCTTTCATGTGTGGTTGATGATCACGTTCGAATGTGCAATGCTGTCATCGCTAGTTTAAGTCAAAAGCCCTCTAGTGTCGAAAAAATGAGACGTACATTTTTCCTGGTCGACGACAATAATAATAATAATAATAACGACGACGTATTTTCAGTGAAAAACTAGTAGTTCGGCACTTTGCGTCGCGATATCTTCGCTCGTAGGGCACGTAGAAAAATGAAAGCACTTTTATCATACAATTCGTGTGGTGGCTATCG
>NW_017299881.1:59518-61818 GCF_001594075.2 Trachymyrmex cornetzi | reverse complement strand
GAACTATCTTCAAACCACTCAAAAAGATAGGACAAATCTTAAGAAATCCTAAAGATCAAAGACCTCTACTTAGTTCTGCAGGAGTATACAAAATACCTTGTTCCTGCGGGAAAGTATACATTGGAGAAACCGAGAGAATGGTCAACCTACGGATCAAAGAACACCAACGTAATGTCAGAATAAAACACACCACGCAGTCGGCATTATCAGAACACAACATCGAAACAGGACATCAAATACTGTTTGACAAAACGACCACAATAGTCAACAGTACATCATACTTTCCAAGAAAGTATAGAGAAGCCATAGAGATACAAAAACACCCTAACAATTTAAATAGAGATAATGGCTACAACATAAATAAAATATGGAAGACGGTTATTGAAGACCAACCAATTACACCACCTCTTTCCCCTACCACAACCCCTTCCCCCTCTCCGCCCATCCCCACCACCCCAACAAGCAGCGTAATATAAAAAGGAACGGCCCAGAGGAACAGCTCAGTATCAGGCTGCCGCTCGCCGTGATGAAGTGGACTGCAAGGTTCACAAAACGTTGGCATCTCAAGAATGGATCTGGACACGGAGGAAATCCGCGAAACGCAAAACCTTTATACAAAACTCCTCATTCTTCATTGCATATTCTTGTAACTTAGCTCGAGAGATTATCAAACACTATAATAAAATATTTTTCATTAAGTACTTTTCGAGTTATATAAGGCTCGAAGGTCCGCCAGCATTAGCATTACTCAAGGTGTCCAACGGCTAAAACCTTTTAAATGTTGTTCAAGATCATGACATGGATAACATTTATAAAGTTCAAGCCCATTAAAGGTTTTATCTCTTATTTCCATTTTTATGTAGAAATAAATTTTTATTGCAAAAATGAAAATAAGAGGAATAACCTCCAATGACCTTGACCTTAATAAATGTTATCTTGGTCATGATCCTAAATAATATTTGAGAGATTTTAGCTGTAGGATACTTAGGCTAATGCTACAATACCAGCGGTATTATTATAGAGTTTTAAAAAGCTCTTGAAATAAGCTACGAGAATATGCAATAAAAAATAGGGATGCTATTTAAAAAATACTAACAAGGGAGGGTTAGGCATCTCAAAAATTCAAAAAATTCTGAATCTTGGTGTGCAAGTAGAGTAGTTCATCCGTAACACAAAACTACTTTTTGTTTGTGCGGAATTTCAGTTCTAGAGGGTGAAACACTCTTTTGAAAAAAATCGGTTTTTTTCTTTCGAAGCGAATCGTCGAAACTATAAGGGATAGAAAAAAATTTCCAAATTAAAAATTGAATGGCTTCATAAGTACTATAGAACTGTAATAAAAAATTTTTTTAAATTAATTATTCATTGTATGCTCCCACCACTACCCCTATTTTCAAAAATTTGTGTACGTTTATGTAAAATTAAAGAGCATTTTACGCTGAAATCGACGATGTATATGATAATTATGTTCCGAAAAACTATTTTTTAAATATAAACGAAAACTTCTCTATTTGCGAACCCTGTACGTATTGGTCTCATACCGCGTTGGCTGCGCGAAGTAGCGTGAAAGGCTAATACAGTACAATCCATCAGTACAGCAGCAACTATTGAAATAACAGTTTTTATAAAACAACAAATAACTATAACAAAAATAATAGTAATAATAGTTTGTCAAACTGCTTGCAAAACCAGTCTCAAATATTTTTATAATGTATACCCTAACAGCACAAGACGTCCTCAGGATTATCCTGAATATGTCCCAGGATATCCTGGACATTTTATGGACATGCATATCTCCACAGGACGCCCTGAGGATATTCTTAGGGCATCATCTTCAGGACATCCTCAGGACGTCCTTTAAACATCTTCAGGACGTCATGGGAATAGCCTCAGGACATTCTTGAGACAGCTTCAGGACATCGTGGGGATAGCTCCAGGACGTCCTTGAGATAGTCTTAGGACGTCCTTGTGGGACTTTCTTAGGACGTCCTTGTGGGACAGTCTCAGAACGTCTTTCGGAAAAGACTTCCGTAAAAATTTTCTTTATATAAATAATGTATTATATATGTATGTTACAAAACTATATACAACTTAATATTTACATTAATTGAAAGAATCAGTTTTAAATATATTTCAATGGAATGTCCTTTTCTTTGATACTAACGTGATCATGTGCTAACAACAAAATATATCAAGTACATTTATATATATGGGGCATTCTTTCTCAAATCAGCCACCCGCCTGCGCATTTTATTTTTAAAGATAAAATTTTTTTCGAAGCGTCAAAATTTCCGCCTAAA
>NW_017299881.1:57787-59322 GCF_001594075.2 Trachymyrmex cornetzi | reverse complement strand
TACTCGAGGGCCTCGTACGCAACACTGAGCATTATTTTTAACGTATGGTCACACCCATAAGAAGGAAATAAAAAACACCATACGGCATCAAAAAATTGAGGTTTAGGCGGAAATTTTGACGCTTCGAAAAAAATTTTATCTTTAAAAATGAAATGCGCAGGGGGGTGGCTGATTTGAGAAAGAATGCCCCATATATTAATTAAATTAATTTTATTATCTAAAAATTAAGAGTGTAGTGTAAGAAATTTAGAGGAAATATATATGGGCATAACAGAGAAGCAATCAGCGTCGAGGCTGTGTGGCTCAATGGCAGGACGGAAGTCTATCAACTCAGAGGAGAGACCAGGCCTCGGTTTAAGACTCGGAGCGCCCTGATATTTTTCTCGTGTTGTTGCTTATTTCTTACAGTAATTTGACCACGTTTACAATTGACACCTATTCACAACGCTTGAACAGTAAAAAATACTTTCCAGGCATCAGTTTCTGTGAGTGGATGTGATCATTTTATTTTACTTTTAATACATCCTGAAATAGTCCTGAAATCGTTCAGAAAGTCCTAAAATAGTCCTGAATATATCCTAAATTAATCCCCGATAATACAATGGATGTCCAGCGGATGTATGGGACATAATGAGGCGCTCATGTCATAATCCATAAGACGTCCATAAGACGTCCTTGGACTACAATAGGACATCCTGTGGACGTCCCGTTTAGCCGGCAGGACGTCCACAGGATGTCCATAGGACGTCCCTGTGTTATTAGGGTAAAGGAATGCGCAAAACACTTTGATCAATTAAAAACAAAGCATGAATAAAGAAGTTATTATTTGTATAAAATATCATGCATTTAATTTTGATCTTAGCAACAGCTACTTGCAACGTAGTGAAGAAGAAAGATACTGTATCAACAGTAATTCCGCACGAATAAAAAATAGTTTTATGTTCCAGATGAACTACTCTATTTCTACACATTGCTTCAGAATTTTCTGAATTTTTGAGTTGCCTAACTTTCCTGTTAAGTGCCTGGGCGTACGCCATGTCGCAATGGAAGAAAAAAATCGGGATCAGTAATATCCATGATAACGAAGCCTCCGGAATTCTAAAAGAGAATAAATATAGAACATTGAAATTATGAATCCAATATTTACTATTTTGTTAAAAATAATTTTATTGATTCAGTAACACTATTAATGAAACAATTATCATATAATCAATTTTTGTATTTAAAGAAATTCTTGTTTAAAAGAACCAAGTCATTGAATTTATAAAGTCAGTTTTACCACGTTTGATTATTAAAATAGTTTATAAAGCGATATATATTTACGATTAATTTTAATATACGTTTGATTTGAAAATCGCACAATAAATAAGTTGTTGCATAGAACTCCATTTTTTAACGTTAAATAACACAATGATTACATTAATAATCTTGACTATTTTGCAAACCACACGATAAATAAGATATATAGTATTTTGTAGGACACAGGTTGGACTATTAATGGAACAAGATGATGCAATTAAGGGTACATTCTCGTC
>NW_017299881.1:56277-56625 GCF_001594075.2 Trachymyrmex cornetzi | reverse complement strand
CTCAATCGATGGCATCCGGTCGGAATATATAATGAAAGTGTTTTTGTTTTTTCTCTACGTGCTCTACGAGCGGAGATATTGCGATGTAAAATGATGTAAAATCCGAAATTGAAACTTTTTTTAAGAAACGTCGTCGTCGTCGACAAGGCTATGGGGTGGGGGATTTGTCCTTCTCGATTTTTCAACACTAGAGGGCTTTTGACTTAACCTAGCGATGGCAGCATTGCACATTCGAATGTGATCAACCACACATGACGGCTGTGATAATCAGCGATGGCAACATTGTCACATATACGATGTGACGTGCACGCGGCGCATTATTATTATAATTAATTGAAATTAAAATGA
>NW_017299881.1:49250-52169 GCF_001594075.2 Trachymyrmex cornetzi | reverse complement strand
CCAACGCTTAGCGCTTTTTTTACCTTTTTTTAAAAAGGTAAGTTTGTATATAATTTATAAATTACAGACGTTTATAAATATACCCGAGGAAGTACTATTCCCAGTTTCATTTGTGACAATAATCAGTCACCATTCTGTTAATAATAATTTCTTGACAGAATTCTCTTTAAAATAACGTTATTTAATGTTGCGAACGTAATGAATATGTGTGTTAGCAACTACATTTCAAATTGTATTTCAAATAACACAAACACCTATAACACCGTCTAAAATTGAAGTACATAATAAAATTCGAGATATTCTACAAAATGTTCAAAATACTCGTTCGGTATTATTATTAGAACATGATTACTAGATTTTGCCGATCCATCAGAACCACATGGAGCACAAGTTGTAAAGTATATTACGGCTGCAGAAAAAGAAGAAAATAAAGATAGTTTTGAACCTGAAGAATGCATTATTGCTGATAAAGGTGGTAAAGTTGACTTCAGTTATAAGAGAAAAGCTGTTCAATTTTGGAATGGTGGAAAAAAGGCCCGTCGAACTTTAACTAGTGTACAGTTCAAGTTTCGCAAGATTAAATCCTTAAATCAACTATACAGGTGGGAGACAAATGTAGAGAAAGGTGGAACAAATGCAAATAAATTCGTATTTATTACGGAATACGTATTGGAAAAGTTTGAAGAAACTTGTGATAGAAGATCTATTATTCATGACATGAATTTAAGATTATGGGCCTTGGAGGCAAAGGACCAAGTTGACTTATCCGAATTTAAAGCAAGTAAATGGTGGATTTGGAAATTCAAGAATGTGCACAAAATTGTTTCCCGCAAAATAACAATATTCAGGACTCAATTTACACTTGAAAATAATGGCAATCTAAAACATGTCGCAATCATTTGCTTCAAATGTAAGCTATAACATCCCAGCTACCGGAGTTGAAGAAATTTATAATGCAGACGAGAGTGGCTTCAACCTTGAAGTACATTCTGGGCGAACATTGGCGAAATCAGGAACAAAAACAGTTGAAGCAATGATTCAATCGGTATCTTCTACAACACATAGTTACACTATCATGCCGATTATTTCGGCAAGTGGATCTCTTCTTTCACCACTATATATAGTGTTGAAAGAAGCTACAGGAACATTTGGGCCACGGGTGCAGGAAACTCTATTCCACCCAGTTAATATTTACATTGAATTATCGAAGAAAACTTACAACGGAACACTTCAAGACATGGTTTAGTGAAGTGTATCTATGAAATACTAGCCGTAAAAGCATACTTCTATTCGACTCGTGGACAGGACACTGTCCAAGTCAGCTAGAACAATACATTCCTAAAGATAAAGAAGTAAAATTTACTTTTTTATTTAAGTTAAATGACTATTCCAAAGAAAACGACAGGCTTCATTTAATCTTTAGATGTGGTTTTAGGATTTGAAAGAATTTTGTGTGAACGTTTTTCGATAATGTAATACTTCAAGAAAAAGATATCAATTTACACTCGCGCAATGAAATAATTAAACTGCAATCATTAACCCATAACCAATTTTCTCCGCCTAGATTCAAAAATCTCTTCCAATATGCTTGGTTTAAAAGGGGCTATTTAACAACGCATCCAGGCGAATTTCAAAATCCTGTAGATTTCTGTTATTTTAGAAATGAAAAACATGTACCCAAATGTAGTATTTGTGGAGGGGCCACTTTTATGCGTTGTGCATGGTGTGGCGAGTATTTTTGTTTTCAACATTTTTATGAAGAATACCATTACTGTACCAATTGCAATCCATAATTTAGAGAATCTACGGTTTTGTAGTATAACTCGCAATGTATAATTAAATTACAAAATATGTACTAGAAGAGATTATATTATTAGTATATAAATAGTCAGGAGTCAAACACATCCGCATTATTGAAAATGTAATCGGAATGTTCAGTAGTCAAATAAAATAATAAATAGAGTATGTACGAGTATATGTATGTTGCAGTTATTACGATTCATATACCTACGTCACTGCGACTATTTTTAATTAATTTGAGAGTTTTATTTTTCACACAGAAATTGTCAGTACATACTGTACGTACGCCCAGGCACTTAGCAGGGAAGTTAGGCAACCCAAAAATTTAGAAAATTCTGAAGCAATGTGTGGAAATAGGGTAGTTTATTTGGAACATAAAACTATTTTTTATTCGTGCAGAATTACTGTTGATACAGTATCTTTCTTTTTCACTACGTTGCAAGTAGCTGTTCCTAAGACCAAAATTAAATGCATGATATTTTATAAAAATAATAATTTCTTTATTCATGCTTTGTTTTTACTTGACCAAAGTGTTTTGCGCATTCCTTTATACACTACAAAAGTATTTGAGACTGGTTTTGCAAGCAGTTTGACAAACTATTATTACTATTATTATTATTATTGTTATTTGTTGTTTTATAAAAGCTATTATTTCAATAGTTGCAGCTGTACTGATACTGTACTGATGGATTGTATTGTATTAGCCTTTCGCGCTGCTTCGCGCAATCAATGCGGTATGAGACCAATACGTACAGGGCTCGCAAATAGAGAAGTTTTTTGTTTATATTTGAAAAATGGTTTTTCGGAACATAATTATCATATACATCGTCGTTTTCAGCGTAAAATGCTCTTTAATTTTAGGTACATAAACGTAAACAAATTTTTGAAAATAGGGGTGGTGGTAAGGGTATACAATAATTAATTAATTAACAAAAATTTTTTTTGTTACAGTTCTATAGTACTTATGTAGCCATTCAATTATTAATTTAGAAATTTTTTTCTATCCCTTATATTAGGTGTTTAACTTAATTCCTATCGTTTTTTTCGTCTCGAAAATCGATTTGTTTCGAAGGGAAGATGAATGAATACCTTAATCAAAGTAATTTCCTCCATTTTCTA
>NW_017299881.1:45817-48915 GCF_001594075.2 Trachymyrmex cornetzi | reverse complement strand
AGACGGCCATTGGAGTAACATTTAACTGTTTCGACAACTCTAAAAATGTCTGAGCTGGATTCTCATCAAGCAATTCTTGCAGCTCGACATCTTCAAATTTTTTCGGCTGTCCTGGACGTTCTTTGTCTCTCACATCAAAATCAGCGTTTCGGAAGCGTTCAAACCAACATGTTCTTTCCGATGGAGTTTCATTACCATACACTTCGGATAATAAGCAATGCGCTTCAGCTGCGATTTTCTTGAGGTCGAAGTAGTGAAGAAGCACATGTCGGAAAAACAGCTTATCGCGATTCATTTTCAATCGATTGGAAAATCTCTTTGGTGTCGAGAAATCTAACCTGTGAGGATTGAATCACTTTCAGCGATGTCTAAACTACAAAAGACATGTGACTTCATCGTCGAAACTCGTCAGCGTTGGAAGCAGAGCCCTCTAGTAGCGAGCGATAGGAATTAAGTTTAACATCTAATAGTTTCGACGATATTCGCTTCGAAAGAAAAAAACCGTTTTTTTCAAGGGGGTGTTTCCCCTCTAGAACTGAAATTCCGCACAAACAAAAAATAGTTTTGTGTTACGGATGAATTATTCTACTTGCACACCAAGTTTCAGAATTTTTTGAATTTTTGAGTTGCCTAACCTCCCTTGTAAATATGTCTTGCTGTGACCTTGACGTTACCCAAAGTCAAACACATGGTATCATCTTGTGTCACTCTCGAAGTCACATACCTTTTGTCTAAAACTTTTTTTAATCCTATATCTCCTTCTCGAGATAGTCTAGTGTATTAATTAAAATGAAACACTCTGCATACAGAATAATATTATACACAGTAAGTGTTATCAAATTTTAATGTACTTTAAAATCAGACTTTTAAACAAGAAAATATGTAATCTTTTGCATTAAAAATAACTACCCTAATGGAAAAATATCCCTGAAATTATTCTATGTTTTGAAACACTTTTCGGCAAAATTTCAACATTTCAGAAAAATTTTAGTCTAATTTCAGCGATTTTTAGTTAGAAAATTCATTTTCAGCAAAATTTCAGAGAAATTTCAGTTCAATTTCAGCGATTTTTTAGTATGTTAGCTGAAAAATTCACTTTCAGTGAAATTTTAATAAATTTTTAGCAATTTCGCTGAAATGTTCCGAAACGTGAAATAATTTTAGCAAAATTTTTTCACCACGAAAAGAATAAAATTTTTTAATTTACATAAACGTATGCTCAAAAGGAATTATGGAAAAGTTGAAAATTGGACCAAATGAACTTCTGGCAACAAATAAAAAATTGATATATGCTAGATTAACTGGATACGGTCAAAATGGCTCTTTTGCAAATATGGCTGGGCATGATATCAATTATTTAGGCTTATCTGGTAATATATTAAAACATACAACATTATAATATAACATTATATATCATAATCTATATTAGATTATATGTTCATTAATTGTATTCATATAGAAATAAAATGCATTTTATTCATTTTATTTTTAGTTTGCCTTATCGCAACATATTGTTTATCAATAAGACCTATATAGTTATCTTACGAGACTATAAATTATTAATATTATAAGTTGTTAATACAGGATTACTATCTTTGTTTGGTCGATATAATGAAAAACCTATACCACCCATTAATTTGGCTGCTGATTTTGGTGGCGGCGGTTTGATATGCGCTCTTGGAATAACCTTGGCATTGTATGAGCGAACTAAGAGCAATGTCGGACAGGTGATAGATGCATCAATGGTAGAGGGATCAGCATATTTAGGGTCCTGGTTATTCAGATCTCAAAAAATGGGTATATGGGAAAATCCACGTGGCAGAAATCTGTAAGTACTTCTTTGGAATATACAAATGCTTTTGATTTTTATTTTGTTTTGTAAAGAACTTTTTTTTAATTGTTTTTTTCAGTCTTGACACAGGATCACACTTTTACGATACATACGAAACGAAGGATAAGCTTTTCATGTGCGTTGGAGCGATTGAACCACAGTTTTATGAAATCTTTCTAGAAAAGCTTGGTCTCTCAAGCGACGAGATACCACAATACAAAAATTTTGAAGAAAATCGTCGTAAAATCACGGAAATTTTCAAGACGAAGACTCAAGCGGAGTGGTGCGCTATATTTGACAGCACTGATGCATGCGTGACACCAGTGCTAAATTTGAAAGACGTCATGTTACATATTCACAACAAGCAGAGGCAGACTTTTACGATTGTAGGAGACAATTTATTTCCAAATCCTGCTCCTCGTTTATCTCGAACGCCTGGAATTTCTCTTGGAGTTCAAAGAAACCCACAAGCCGGTGAAGATACTGTACAAATTTTAACTGAATTAAAATTTCAACCTAATGAAATTGACCATCTATTGTCAAACGGGATTGCTTATCAATCGCGGCATATTTCTAAACTTTAAGCCTATTAGATTTGGTGTGCATACAAAATGTTGCATGTACCACGAGAATTAATCGTTTCCAGAAACGAGTATGCTTCGCAACATTCTAGCACATGTGCGAAATAAACAGATATCGTTATTCCGAAAATCAACTCGATTCTTACCAAGGGTCGACCTTCGTTTTTCCTATTTTTATTGATTTTCATTGCATGTTAACTAACGAATCACACTGCATCGGTATACGGGAACATGGAAGCAAAGAGCGCAACAATATATTAAAATGTACGTACATACTTTTTCGTAAAAAGTAATAAAATTATTTCCAGCATTTTACACACAAGTAATTCTTCTTTTTTTTACACACACACACACACACACACACACACACACACACACATATATATATATATCTAATGATGCAGGAGTAAGAAAATATCAAAAAGAATTACATAAAAATTTTTAACAAATTACTATTGCTTTGTTATCGTTTACGACCTTGGCGATTCCCGCCGACCCGCCGACCAATGACCCGAGAACGCCGAGAAGCGGTAGAACGGGTAGGATGCCACCACGTTTCGCAATCGGAAGAATCCTCTTGCTTTTCTTCTTCTTCTTCTTCGTTTTCAAACTCATACCAATCTTTGTTTTGGCCTTCATAACTGCCCAAACGGCTGTGACTGCGGCTCTCTCTCTCTCTCTCTCTC
>NW_017299881.1:43959-45598 GCF_001594075.2 Trachymyrmex cornetzi | reverse complement strand
CTCTCTCTCTGATGCCCATTTCCACCAATATAGATTAACTTTAATCTCGGTTCAACTTACTCTTCGTCTTTTTCTAATCTTTAAACTAAAAAAAGACAAAGAGTAAGTTGAACCGAGATTAAAGTTGATCTGCGTTGGTGGAAACGGACCTAAGAGTCGAATCTCTCGCGGTAAGGTGCGTTTCCGTGCCTTCTCAGCGAGTATATTGTTTGCCGCGTGTCGTTCGGCGAGATCGTTGCTGTGCGAATACGCTATCGTGATCACGACACGCAGCATCCAGTGAATTAATTCCTTGATCACTTCTAACCAATCGCTTCCCTAAATGCGTCCCGGACCACAAAACTGATATCCGAAAATATGTAGTTCGTGTTTATCACATGATTTAACAAGCCTCTCGACAACATTCGCTGGAATTCTTTATCAAAGGCACCGGACCGTCGGTATGCGTTTGATGACTTGGCAAATTCTAATGTTTCAGACGCCGACGGTATCGTTGTACCTCCGAATCTGCTCGTACATGTTCCAGTAATCTGTCCTACAACAGATCTATGCCATTTTCAAACTCTCGCAGCAGTACAATTTTCGATATGTATTCCAGCTCTTTTGAGGTTAAACTGTGCAGATTATCTAACACGACGAGAAACATTTTTATTACTGATCGA
Source organism: Trachymyrmex cornetzi (assembly GCF_001594075.2). NCBI lineage: Eukaryota > Metazoa > Arthropoda > Insecta > Hymenoptera > Formicidae > Trachymyrmex > Trachymyrmex cornetzi. The sequence goes on along the minus strand of NW_017299881.1, from coordinate 44,936 downwards.
TTTCGCTCTGTGCGGCTCTATAAATAGGCCCGCTCGCAATATCGTTTTCAGTATTTTATGGAAAGAGAAAATATGCGGTTCGCGCGTCAATCATGGATGATCAAAGCATCAAATCTCGTCGGCAAAGTGCAAGCCGATAAAGAGACGCACAAGCACGGCGACATGCTACCAACCTCTATACGCGCTATCGTCTGTGGACCGTCAAATTGTGGCAAGACAAACGTGCTGATAAGCCTGTTGGAAAGTCCACAAGGTGTACGATTCGAAAATGTGTACGTGTACTTGAAATCGCTGCAACAGCCGAAATATCGATACCTAGCAAATCTGCTAACTCCGATCGAAGAAATTGGCTACTTTACGTTCTTCAATAACAGCGACATCATTCCATAGAGCGATGCGCTTCTGAATTCTATCTTTATGTTTGATGACGTGGCATGCGACAAGCAGGATGCGATAAGAGAGTACTTTGCAATGGGACGAAACGCGGACGTCGACTGCTTCTCTGTCAGACATATGCAAAGACATCTTATACGCAGCAATGCAAATTTGTTGATGCTGTTCAAACAGGATGGTACTAATCTGAAATGCGTGTACAACGATCACGTGAATACCGACATGTCTTACGAGAATTTCTGCGATTTATGGCGTAAATGTTGGATTTCTAGTAATTGACAAGGATAGTGCGCTAACCGATGGGCGATACAGGAAAGGATTTAATGACTTTGCAATACCGTGATGTGATCAGTTGACATCGATACGTTGACATGGACAACACCATAGATCGTGAGCGGATCGCTAAGGAGATTGCGAAAATGAGATATTCGATTCGCAAAAAGTACACCCCTATTACGCTAGCCCCCCAACCAGCGATAAATAAATTCTAACACATACCAAACTTAAGTGCTAATTAGGTGCTAATTAGGTGCTGAAGTGCGAAATTAGGTGCTCGAACCGTTTGGCAGAAAAAAAATTTTTTT
>NW_017299881.1:40090-43933 GCF_001594075.2 Trachymyrmex cornetzi | reverse complement strand
CCCCCCCCCCCCAATAAAAAAACTATATAATTATTGCGTAAACAAATAAAACAAATACACTAGAATTAGATGCTACTTAGGTGCTCCAAGGAACGACCAATATAATTCCAAAATATATATCATATACAGAATTATATACAGAAATTAGGCGTCAGTCGAACAGTCGGCTCACAAGAGAGAAGTTGCCTTAACAAATTAGGTGTTCAGACAAATTTGATGTTAAAATGTATGTTTTTTAATATTATTTAAGAATATCTAGTCGCCGAATTAGGTGCTCGTTCCGTTTGGCAGAAATTCGGCCTTCAACATAGGTAACGCGGTCAACTCGCAAGAGAGAAATTGCCTTAAAAAATTAGGTGCTCAGACAAATTTGGTGAAAATGTTTGTTTGTTAATATTTAAGGATATCTAGTCGCCGAATTAGGTGCTCGTTCCGTTTGGCAGAAATTCGAACTCAAAGATAGGTTGGTACTCAAGATAGGTTACCTATCATAATAAATTAGGCGCAAGCTATGTTCGAGGTCGAATTTCTGCCAAACGTAACGAGCACCTAATTCGGCGACTAGATATCCTTAAATAATATTAAAAAACAAATATTTTAACACCAAATTTGTCAGAGCACCTAATTTGTCAATGCAACTTCTCTCTTGTGAGCCGATTGTTCGACTGACGCCTAATTTCTGTATATAATTCTGTATATGATATATATTTTCGAATTATTTTGGTCGTTCCTTGGAACACCTAATTAGCACCTAATTCTAGTATATTTGTTTTGTTTGTTTACGCAATAATTATATAGTTTTTTTATTGGGGGTGGGGGGCTAATTTATTATTAAGCTAGCCCCTCCAAAAAAAATTTTTTTTCTGCCAAACGGTTCGAGCACCTAATTTCGCATTTCAGCACCTAATTAGCACCTAATTAGCACTTAATTTTGGTATGTGTTAGAATTTATTTATCGCTGATGGGGGGGCTAGCTTAACAGGAATAAAAAGTCTCCCGCTTTGAAAACTGGTAAAATGGCGGAGGACATTGCATTGGAGAGACACTTTAAACCTATTATCGACATTTATTGAAACAGATTGATGAAAACACCGCTGAATCCTCCAAGGATCCTATCATGACCGAAACATTCTTTTCGGAAGAAGGCGAGGAACCAAAACTCTAAAGAAAACAACCGAGTACTTTGTACGACAATCCTATACAAGCCTCTACACCTGTGAAATCAGTGTTGAGTCGATCGAAAATCGTACCATCCATTTTGAATAATATGTCTGAAATAACACATCCTCCAAATTTATCGTATGATCACGCTCCCTCTGTCGAAGAAATTTTCGAGATTGCCGATGAACCGCTCGTAACATCCATTCGACATCTGCTTCAAACACCCGAGAGGCAAGAAAAGTTGCATGCAAACTATGGCCCGTTCTGAAATATCTGAAAGCGAATCCTGAGCGGTAAAAAAGTCATCAATATAGACGTCATGTTTGGATTTTTTTAGAGATGAGGGAACGATGCTCGGTGACAAACGTATCACCTTAAACAAAAACGGTGATATAATTATAGAGGGGAAAAGATAAGATGGAACATCAGGCTTGTACGAGTTAATTTTCATGAAATTTCCCAACGAAAATATCTGTACGAATGATAACGTAGAGACCTACAGAAGTATTCTGCTGACGACAAACGCTCATCGGCGCGGTCATAGCCCGAGTAATCAAGTAACGGATAGTAAGGAATACAAGAACATAATAGTGCCATTGGTGTCGGGTAAAAAAGTTGGAACAGGAATAAATAAAAGAGTGAATTTACCGCGTACGATAACACTAAACGATAACGAGATCGACTATATCAATTGACGATCCGAACGAAATTGTGGATAGTCTGCGATTGCTCGAGGCCTCGTGTTAGGATGGTCACAATGGTCACAATAACGAGATTCTGTCTATTATCGAAGAGCTTCGCGAAGCCGATCTGATTATAAATTGACCTCGTTCTACATACGAAGGTCGTCTGAAAAGTTTTGAGCCTCATCATGAAGATGGCATTACTCGTCAAAGCCATTCTGGTATTATAATCGTGATACTTACGAAAGATATCTGTGACAATTGTGGCCACTTTGGACGTTCAGTTCCTGTTTGACAATCATTTGTGTCGTCATTTTGTAAAAATGGAAAAAATTGAATATCGTACTATAATTAAATTCTTGCATTTGAAAGGCAATACGTTTACGCAAATTAAAGCCGAGTTGGACGCTGTTTACGGGGACTATGCCCCATCATTTGCCACCGTGAAAAGATGGGTAGCTGAATTTAAACGTGGCCGTACCAGCTTAGCTGATGATGAGCGTTCGGGACGGCCAACAACTGCGACCACCACCGATAACATCGAAGAAATTCATCAAATGATAATGGACAACCGTCTGAATAATTAGGCATGCGTATGTTAACCGTGCGTTGGGTGCCGCGCTTGCTCACTCTGGATTAAAAACGCATTCGAATGAACATTTCTAAGGCCCTGTTGGAGCGGTTTAAGCGAAACGAGTCGGATTTTTTGCGTCGATTAATAACGGTTGATGAAACTTGGGTCCATCACTTCACTCCTGAAACGAAAGAAGAATCAAAACAGTGGACTGCGAAGGGTGAATCTGCTCCGAAGAAAGCGAAGACGGTTTTATCGGCGGGAAAGGTAGTGGCGACTGTTTTTTGGGACAGTCATGGAATTGTGTTGATCGACTTGAAAAAGGTAAAACAATAAAGGCCGCGACACAGGCTTTTGCATAAAGCATAATGCATAGTGCATAAACGAATCAACTAATCAGAATCTTTCCTTTCCTCCCATTCCATGGAAAAGAAGAATTTCGATTGGTTGATTCTCTTATGCACTATGCGTTATGCGTTATGCAAAAGCTTGTGCCTGGGCTCTAACAGGGACGTACTACGCATCATTGCTTGACAAGCTGAAGGCAGAAATTGAGAAAAAACGGCCGCATTTGAAAAAGAAGAAAATGCTGTTCCATCAATATAACGCACCGTCTCACACTTCGGCGGTTGCTATGGCCAAAATTCACAAATTGCGGTTCGAATTAATTTACCATCCACCGTATTCACCAGATCTGGTCCCCAGCGACTTTTTTCTGTTTCCTAGGCTCAAAGTTTGGCTCGGAGGACAAAAATTTTCATCGAACGAGGAGGTCATCGCATCCGTAGACGCCTATTTTGCAAAGCAAGACGCTCAGTATTATTTGAATGGATTAAAGGGGTGGGAGCATCGCTGGAAAAAATGTATCGACTTAATGGGAGACTATGTGGAAAAATAAAATTGAATTTGACCGAAAAATTACTTGTTTCTATGTTAGATTCAAAACTTTTCAGACGATCCTCGTACATCGTTCATTCAACATCGCAATGCTGATCAACAAGTTTGGACTATCGCTTGGAAGAAGAGGAAGCGAATCGCACTATCCGTGGCGTGGATTGCTCAGAAATTACGTGCGCGATAACTCTCTTTACATAGCCGCAGCCAACTTTGACGCAAAGTCGCGTAAGATTCAACGATTAGCGCTACCGGTGGATGATGCTGACAGCAAACAAACGATACATGCAACAGAGTATTCAAGATTTGAAAGATCTTCTGAACGAAGTCGAGAGGAAGATTGCAGCTTTACAAAATAATGTGCTGATTATGCTAAACAAACTTGAAAAGGCTATTCGAGAAGCGCATCGTTCCGAATAATTATTCGCAATGTCTGACAAGGGACCATCTCGGTTTGTACAACAAGTTATTGAAAATGCTTGATATCAGCGAAAGTTGATAACATAAGATGCAAATAAGGAAAATGGCGGG
>NW_017299881.1:28790-39560 GCF_001594075.2 Trachymyrmex cornetzi | reverse complement strand
TTTATTTCAAACATTTTTTAGATAAATCAATATTTTTTTAGATATTAGCCGTTTTAGAACTTTTACCATGCATTATAACACTAAATTTCTCAGAACCCACGGCATATCCGGTCCCGCCATTTTCCTTATTTGCATCTTATGTTATCAACTTTCGCTGATATCAAGCATTTTCAATAACTTGTTGTACAAACCGAGATGGTCCCTTGTGAGAAACGGCTACTGGTTAATGAATTGCACGCTCCAGCGAGAAGAAATTTTCCGCGAAGTCACGTCATAGTACACGGATACGATGACCTGTGGCAGGCGTATGTGGTCGAGATGCGTCCTTATATGGAATTTAACAAAGGTTATCACTACATTCTCAACGTTATCGACATGCTGAGTAAGCATGCATGGGCCGAGCAGCTTAAAGCCAACAGAAACGATGTGATGAAGGCGATCGCAAAGATAATTCGAGACGATAAAAGATGTCCGAAAAATTTGCAGACTGACAGAGGGAAGGAATTCTACAACTCGGACGTCCAGAAACTCTTGAAGAAACGCAACATCAATCATTATTCTACGTATTCCGTAATGAAGGCGTCGGTCGTCGAACGGTTCAATCGTACGTTGAAGAACGGTATGTGGGAACAATTTACGCACATCGGAAATTACAAATAGATCGATATCCTACCGCGTCTCGTATCAAATTACAACGCGCGCAATCATCGAACTATCGGTATGCGTCCTGTCGATGTTACCCCCGCGATCGCCAGCTACAACAATTCTATATGAAGTAGCAACAAGACTTCATGAATAACATTTCATCGGCTTGGATTAATTCATCGGGTTCTTCACAAAGGAATATCAAAATAGAACCCTTAGCAAACTCCATGACCGAATTCATATACGATCCAGAAAATAATCTAACATTCGATGCATGGTATGTCAAATATCAAGGACTTTTCCAGGTAAACGCGCAGGAGTTATACGACGCATCTAAGGTCAGACTTTTATTACGTAAAATGAACACAATTTCACATAACAATACATTGATTACATTTTACCAAAAGAGTATAAAGATTATGATTTCGCAACGACAGTCAATAAACTTACACAATTATTTGGAAGGAAAATATCTCTTTTCAATCAGCGCTTTAATTGCATGAATACAACGAAATCTCAAAGCCAAGATTTCATTTCTTATGCAGCGCTTGTAAATAAACGTTGTGAAGAATTCAAAATCTCTTCAATCACTGCAGATCAATTTAAATGTCTTATCTTTGCATGTGGTCTAAGATCGTCCTCCGAAGCCGATATTCGTACCAAGCTTCTCAATCTAATCGATACAAAGCCAGACAGTTTAACAATTGAAGATCTATCAATGGAATGTCAGCGTCTAATCAATCTCAAGCACGACACGTCCTTAGCTCAAAACCAAAGGTCTTTAGAATTCAATTCAGTGGCTCTTGTGAAATCAGATCAACAACGCAAACCTAAGGGGAACACAAACAAATTAAGGAATTTTCAAAGTAAGAAGCAAAACAATAATTCTTACCCAACAAAGATTCAATTCCTTCAACACCATGTTGGTTTTGCGGACAATTGTATTATTCAAAGTTTTGAACTTTCAAAAATAAATGTCAAAAATGCAACGTTGTTGGTCATAAAGACGGATATTGTACCTCAAGTCAAAAACTTAAATCTAAAATTAATGACATAACCAAAAATCAAAATGTCAAGATGATTAAAGTTAATCAAGTCGCATCCAATGTTAGTCGCAAATTTGTAAATATCAAAATCAATAGTCACCCAATCAAACTGCAACTTGATACTGGATCCGACATTACCATAATATCAGAAAAGAATTGGTTCTTGTTGGGAAAGCCAAAAGGTTGCATAACCTCACATGTTGCTCATGATGTGTCGGGAAATCATATCAATTTCAATCAAGAATTTAATTGCAAAGTAATTTTAAATGGAATCACCGGACAATTACGATGTTTCGTAACATCAAATTTGGATCTTAACGTTATGGGTCTAGATTGGCTCACAGCTTTTGATTTATGGAATTACAGTCTCAACAGTTTTTGTAACAAGGTCCATTCAAAAGCAGATCAAGCAGATCCGACTCAATTCAATTTATCTTTATTAAAAGAAACATTTAAAGATGTTTTCTCAAATTAGTTGGGTCGATGCACTAAAACAAAAGTCAAATTGTTTTTAAAACCCAATTCAAAACCAGTTTTTGGACCTAAAAGACCGGTTGCCTACGCAATTTTACCTCAAGTTGAGACAGAACATACGAGACTTGAACAAAATGACATAATTTCATAAATCAAATATTCAGACTGGGCAACTCCAATAGTTGTTGTTCGGAAGAAAAATGGGAAGATCAAAAGATGTGCGGATTATTCTACAGGACTTAATCAGTCTACTAGAACCGAATCGTCACCCACTTCCTTTGCCAGACGAAATATTTTCACAACTATCAAACTGTAAATATTTTAGTCAATTAGATTTATCAGACGCTTTTCTACAAATTGAAATCGACGAAGAATCCAAACATTTATTAACAATCAATACACATCGAGGGTTATTCGTTTATAATCGTTTACCTTTTGGAGCCACCACAGCTCCAGGTGAATTTCAATCAATAATGGATTCAATAATTTCTGGATTAGAAAACGTTTTTGCATATATTGATGATGTTGTTGGTGGTGCTACAGTTCAAGAGCATAATCGCAATTTAACTCGTTTATTAGAGCGAATCAAAGATTACGGTTTCCATCTTCAATTAGAGAAATGTAGTTTCTTTTCTACACAGATTAATTATCTCGGTTATATCATCGATGGTCAAGGATTACATCCAGATCCTAAAAAAATTGAAGCAATCAAAAGCATGCCTGAACCTCACAATTTAACCACATTACGTTCTTTTCTTGGAGCAATTAATTATTATTCACGCTTCATTTCAAACATACACGTTATAAGACGTCCTTTGGATAATCTTTTAAAGAAAGATTCTAAATGGAATTAGTTTTTAAAGTGTAAAGAATCTTTTAATCAATTCAAAAGAATTCTTACTTCAAAGCTTTTACTTACTTATTATAATCCTCAACATGAGATTATTGTAGCAGCAGATGCTTCAAATAAAGGATTAGGAGCTTGTATTCTTCATAGATTTCACAATCAAGGCAATCAGTCACGCCTCAAGAAGTCTCACTGAAGCAGAACGTAAACACAGTCAGAACGAAAAAGAGGCATCAGCAATTATTTTTGCAATCACAAAATTTCATAGGATGATTTTCGGAAGGCAATTCATTCTTCAAACAGATCACAAACCTTTACTTCAAATTTTTGGAAGCAAAAAAGGAATTCCAGCTTATACAGCTAACCGTCTTCAGCGATAGGCTCTTCAATTATTATCTTATGATTTTAAGATCGAGTACATCAAAACGACAGAATTTGGGCACGCGGATGTTTTATCAAGACTAATTAGTCATCAACATCGTCCAGAAGAAGATTTCGTAATTGCCTCCGTTCAACTGGAAACAGATTTGTTCTCAGTCATCAACGAATCACTTTAACCATTTCCAATTTTATTCCAGCAAATCAAGGATGCAACCAAAGAAGATGTTATCTTACAAAAGGTTATTAATTTTACATTAAATACTTGGCGACAGAATGTCGATGAATCGGATTTACAACCATTTCTTCGTCGTCGAAACTCATTAACCGTGGTTCAAGACTGTCTTCTTTTCAACGACAGGATTGTTATTCCAAATCAATTCCATCAACAAATTCTCAAATACATAAAGGTCATCCCGGAATGGAGCGGATGAAGATAATAGCTCGTTCATACGTCTATTGGCCAAAGATAGATCAAGAAATAGAGGAATTTGTTCGAAATAACAAAAATTGTGCACTTGCCGCGAAATCACCAATCAAAGTACCTTTATCAAGTTGATCACTTTCTGAAAAACCTTGGCAAAGGGTTCATGTAGATTTCGCAGGTCCATAAATGGAGAACATTATTTCATTTTAATTGATGCCCATTCAAAATGGCCTGAGATAATTCCAACACAAGCAATTACATCTCAGCAAACAATAAATATTCTTCAAGAAATTTTCGCACGATTTGGTATTCCTGAAACTTTAGTTTCAGATAATGGAACTCAGTTCACGTCAGAAAAATTCCAAAACTATTGTCTTTCACAAGGAATCACTCACCTCCGTACTCCTCTATTCCATCCAAGTTCTAATGGACAAGCAGAACGCTTTGTCGACATTTTCAAGAGATTACTTTCAAAAATCAACGCATAGGAGAAAGTCACGGAACATCTTTAGACCTTTCTTCATTATTACAGGTCAACACCCAATCCTAATGTTCCGAATCAAGTCTCTCCTGCCGAAGTCTTGTTAGGTAAACCAATACGAACGACTTAGGATCTTCTTAGGCCCACAGAGAATTCGATTCTTCAACTTAAGAAGTCAGAAAGTCCATTCCTAAACAAAGGCAAGAGGAACAGTACAATCGCAGACATGGGGCGAAATTCAAGACTTTTGAACCAGGAACGAAAGTCTACGTTCAAATACACACTTACAATAAATGCTTTTGGATTCCCGGCAAAATAATCGAAAAAGTTGGAAGAGTAGTCTACAATGTATTGGTCGATGCACGAAGTCGATTGGTTCGAGCACACGCAAACCAAATTAGAATTCGATCTATCGAAGACACTGACGACTTACTTTAACAAGATAAATCACAACTATCAATTGAGATACTAATAAACACTTTTAATGAAGAAGATAAACAAGATGATTCACGAAGAGTTTCCACTGCATTTCAACAAGCGGATTCTCAAGAAATTCCCATTTCGTCTCAAAAAATTTCCACTGCATTTCATTCACACGAAAACAATTAACAAGAATCTTCTTCTCAAGAATCGTCTGGAACTCAAACTCAAGATTTCGGAATGCAATCGCAAGAGTCCCAGAATCAAGGTCAAAAAAAAGAACCTTTAAGACAAGAAACTCAACAATCAACGGTTAGACGATCTCAGCGCCACAGACGCAGTCCACTGAAACTTAAAGACTATCAGCGTTCCATCTTTAAAAAGGGGAGGTGTTACCACCTTTAACATGAATACATGTACAACATGAATAGAGTTAAGAGAATCGAGTCACTTACAAGGGAACACAACCAAGTGAACCTCTCCGATTTAAATGAACTTTTAGTATGTTGTTCTATAGACAAAAATAAGAGACATGTATTTTTTTATACGTGCGGAGTCGCATGTTAAGGGGGTGAAATCCTCCCTTGAAAAAAATCGGTTTTTTTTTTTCGAAACGAATATCTTCGAAACTATAAGAGATAGACAAAAATTTTTTAAATCAAAATTGAATGATTGTAAGAGTACTTTATAACTACACTAAAAAAAAATTTTTTTAAATATTTATTGTGTACCCCACCCTACACTATTTTCAAAAATATTTAAATTTTTCATGTGACGAAAATTAAAGAAAACTTTACGCTTAAAATAACGGTGTGTATTTAAATTACGTTCCGATAAACAATTTTTCAGATATGAACGAAAACGTCTCTTTTTACGCGCTCCTTACATATTCGAACCGCGTTGGGAGCACAAGATACCGTTCAATGAATACAGTACGCATCATTATCGCATTAGCTACTATAACAAGAGCTTTTTACAATAATAATGTTATAATAATAATAATAATGATAGTAATGATAATAGTAATAACAGTAATATAGTAATAATGACCCTGTTAAATTTCCGAAACCAGTCAAGTGTTTTTGATAATATATACAAAAATGTACGTCCGAAAATTAAAATCAAAGTATGAATAAAGTAATTATTATCTTCGTAAAATATCGTTCATTTTTCATTTTGATCATACAGCAGCTAATTGCAGTTTTCAATGTTAACATGAACGCCGGCTCGCGTAAAGTAGCTACGGCAGTGTCGCTTGGCTTGGCTTACCGCCGAGACACTACCGTGCCAAATAATATATTGCAAAATATTGCGTCATATTAACTTATTTTTAGACGGAAAATAGATATGCTGACGGATAGTTTTGCATGCATACGTTATTAATATGTAGAAAATAGCTATATTGTAAAAAAATAACCATAAAATAAATCTTATTTGCAACTCTGTGTAGAAAATAGATTTGCTCTTATGTGCAGTAGACCAGTCGTATCATTGATTGTGAATTTTACAGTAAATTGTTACTTTCAATTTTTTAAATGGAACCTGCAAGAGCAGTGCTTTATATAATTTAAAATGGAGACATACAATTGTGAAGCTTATGAATATAAATTAGAAGTAACTTGCAACTGCGGTTACTTTTTATCAGTTCTTAACAAAGGTACTTATTAATTATTTATTGCATTTATCGATAATTTTTGTTTTTCATATATTTTCCTTTCTACTGTTGTTAATTCATTAAAGAACATTCTAATAACCCGTGTAAACTTGCGTATTCTATTTCAGTGTCAGAGACGTCCAGCTTCTAATAATGAAAAAAAAACCATTTATCGCTGAATGCCGATAATAATTTACAAGATCCTGAAGCTCAATTTCGAACTTGCAGTCGAGGGCGTTTACTAGAACTTCTTCGAAAATCAAAAGATCCTAATCAAGAAAATTCTGCTTAAATAGTACTATTGTGCCGCTATATGGCACGGTCCGGGATTTACGTAGGACTCGAGAAGAGGTCACATAAAATAGCACCTCGTTATAGATTTTAGTAAATATATAACACCTTTATCTTCACAACTCACAAGTGGCATTCATTTATAATCACAATGCACTGTTCGGTATTCGCATCGCGATATATGTATTATAAAGATATAATTCAAAGAAAAAGACATTTTTTTAGACATGGTGTGTGTGGTATGTTCTTTTCACGTTTTAATTGTAATAAATACAAAATTAAATTAAATATTGATTTTTGACATTTTATATCAATACAAATATTACATTATATATCAATTAATATTAATATTAATTAATATATATAATATAATATTTGTATTGATATAAAATATCAATAATCAATATTTAATTTAATTTTGTATTTATTACAATTAAAACGTGAAAAGAACACACCATACACATCATGTCTAAATAAATGTCTTTTTTTAGACATTGCTTTTTGAAATCATTTTTTTACAATGTATACATATGAATCATTACAATATATTTACGGTTCGTATTGATTACAAATATGATAATCATGAAAAAAATGCGTTATATAGAGAGACTTTTTGCACCATGCGCAAGTAATTACAGCTATTTTACCATAAATATCGCATGTTGGTTTCGAATGTTTTTTAAAACAAAAATCGACCGGTGTGTCAAATTCAACTGGCCTATGTTCCAAATATCCACTTTTGTACCAAGCGTATTTAAACAAATTAGTAAATCTTGGCGATGAAAACTGATTGTGCGTCAATGACTGTAATTTTAAAATAGCGTTCCTAGAATGAAGCTTTACATCAAGATCTAAAAACATGACTACATCTGAAAAATACCTGATGAAATTCTTCCACAAACGGAATCCAAAAACATCTAACGGTTGTATTTTTCCTGTTGTTCCAGGCGGTATAGTTAATAGAACAATATCTTGTGCAGAATCTGGTCTATTTCTTTGAATTATATCCAGACACAATGACCAGTCCAGGAATCTAACAATAAAACTTAATTTGGTCTTACATTTGGAAAATATACATCCCTTACCCAAGTTTCAAAATAATTAGATGTTAGTTTTCCAGATTTTGACGCCATAATAAAAATATTATTTGCAGTAAACATCGTTTCTTGTAACCTAGGACCTAATGTCCCACTAGGTTCTTTTAACACTATAAGAAGTGGAGATAATAATCTACCATCGGCTGAAATAACTGGTTGTATTGTATAACTGTGCGTAATCGCAGATATAGACTGTGCTACACTCTCTACTTTTTTACACCTTTCTCTGCCAATGTACGACCAGCATGTAATTCTAATTGAAAACCACTTTGGTCCGAATTATACACATTTTCACTTCCAGCGATCAATATAATATTTGACATTTTCAATAAACCTATTACTGTCTGCCTGTAAAGTTTCCTTTGACATTAAAGCTTTTTTAGTTATAAATTTCGTAAATTTTCTAGATACAATTTGATGCGCGAGCTTAAATCTTCTAACCCATTCGTGTGATGCTTTAAAACCTAATAAGTTTTCTTGTTGTTGCGCTTGCAAAGCATCGTGTAATATCAATATCATGGATCATTGTTCCTTTACGAATCACTTCAATAAATTTATCTAATGTGTATGCTGAAATTTGTTCTAACTTTTCAAATCTACTACCACCTTATACATTCATGTGCTTTTCCCATCGTCGCAATTGGTGTGCTGATATTATTTTTCGAAACTTTGATTTTACAGATTTAATTGTTCTTGGCTTTAACTTACCACTTCTTCAATATTCAATTCCTCTTCTTTTATATTCTGCTGAAACATCGTCGGTGTCACAAACCATTTCTTTTACATTGCATGCGTAATTTTCTTCTTCATTTACGAGTTCTATTTCTTGTGCTACATCGTATGAGTTTAAAAATTCCAGCGATTCTTCTTCTTCGATTTCAAAATAGTCTTCGTACATATATCTTTTAACATCTTTTCCATTTTTCTCTTCATCGATTTCTTCTCATGTTATAGGACTTTCTGGGAAGTCCAAGACAGTAAATACTGCAGACAGCAGTATTATAACATTTCGTGGATTAAACTGCATTATTTTCTAAAAATTATAAATATTATTTACATACCTATGTCTATTTCCAATATAATAATTATTAAAACAAAGATATAGAAAAAAGTTTTTATTGTCTATTTCATAATAACTTTGATACCTTCTTATTGATTATTCTTCAAAGAAATTCATTGAACATAGGAAAAAAAAATCTTGTATAATGTCCAAATAACGTCTGTTCCTACAAGTATTTTAAAAATGTAATCAAATTATAAATATACTGTTTCATTAAATCCTAACAATTAAAAAAGTAAATAAAACGTATATTATTATTTCAATTAAAAAAAAATTTTTAAGTAAGAAAATACAAAAAGCAATAAAAACTTTAAAAGTTAACACTTATTGATAGAGGTTCGTATTACTCTCACAACTGAGAGTACTTATTAATCGAAATCAAATACGGAACTGCGAATTTGTTACGATGATCTGCGCCTTTTATACTTATGTTCGTGTCAACAATATGCGCAGAATATTCGTCAGCATATCTATTTTCCGTCTAAAAATAAGTTAATATGACGCAATATTTTGCAATACATTATTTGGCACGGTAGTGTCTCGGCGGTAAGCCAAGCCAAGTGACACTGCCGTGGCTACTTTACGCGAGCCGGCGTTCATGTTAACATTGAACACTGCAATTAGCTGCTGCACGATTAAAATAAAAAATGAACGATATTTTACGAAGATAATAATTTCTTTATTCATACTTTGATTTTAATTTTTCGACGCATTTTTGTATATATTATCAAAAACACTTGACTGGTTTCGGAAATTTAACAAGGTCATTATTATTATATTACTGTTATTACTATTATCATTACTATCATTATTATTATTATCATAACATTATTATTGTAAAAAGCTCTTATTATAGTAACTAGTGCGATAATGATGCGTACTGGACTGTATTCATTGAACGGTATCTTGTGCTCCCAACGCGGTACGAATACGTATGGAGCGTGTAAAAAGAGACGTTTTCGTTCATAAAAAATGGTTTATCGGAACGTGATTTAAATACACACCGTTATTTTCAGCGTAAAATTCTCTTTAATTTTCGTCATAGAAAAAATTTGAATATTTTTGAAAATAAGAGTGGAGGGTGGGGGTATACAATAAATAAATAGTTGAAAAAAATTTTTTTATTATAGTTATAAAGTACTCTTACAACCATTCAATTTTAATTCTAAAAATTTTTGTCTATCTCTTATAGTTTCGAAGATATTCGCTTCGAAAAAAAAAACCGATTTCTTTCAAGGAAGGATTTCACCCCCTTAACATGCGACTCCGCACGTATAAAAAAATACTTGTCTCTTATTCTTGTCTATAGAACAACATACTAAAAGCTCATGTAAATCGGAGAGGTTCACTTGGTTGTGTTCCTTTATTAGAAACACTATTGATTTATCAACACAATTCAATTGTCTCTTAGCTCCTCTGCTCTTAACATGACATGTTACACATCTCGAATTCATATCATTAAATATATATTCTTCATTCAAATAAGAATCTTGTATTTCCCTCGTGAAAACATAACAGTCTTCGATAAAGGTTACACGCCGAACTGGACCACGGAGGTGTTTAAAATTATCAAAGTGCAGCAAACTAATGCAGTGACATATCTACTGGAAGTTACTCGCCGGAAGATTCTACGAATATGAATTGCACAGCATCGCTAACCCTGATTTGTATCTCGTTGAAAAGATGTTTCGCAAGAGGGGGAACGTGGTTTATTTGTGAAATGGTTGGGAATTAACAATTCGCACAATTCGTGGATATATAAAGACAATGTGTTGTAAAACCTATATATATTATACAAAATATAAATACGTATTATGCATATTATAAATATCATATACATACTACCCAGTAAACAAGAAACGTTCCAAAACATTTCAGTAACGTTGCAGCAACGTTGTAACGTTTCTGAAACGTTTCAAAACGTTACTGAAATGTTTCTTGTTTAGTGGG
>NW_017299881.1:22724-28178 GCF_001594075.2 Trachymyrmex cornetzi | reverse complement strand
TGGCACAAGTGCATTGTATCAGAGGGGGATTATTTTGAAGGGGATAACATAATTTTGGATGAATAAATGAATATTTTTTTATGAAAATGAAAAGTCACCTTACTTTTTGATCACACTTCGTACACTACATAAAAAAATTGAAGGATCACTTAGTATGTCCTCCAAAAATAGGTAATGTTCAAGAGAGTGTAACTTCGTAAAAAATAATCGTAACGAGATTTTTAAAAAAGTATTTTAAAGCTTGAAGTCTTTACTTTCGAGGTCATAATTGATATTTCGATCTGATTAATTTTTCACAAAGTTATAGGGATTGTAAATGGACAGCTTTCAAATCTCTAAAATTTTGTACGGATTTTATAAAGTTTCATGACCTGAATTTAAAATCTCAAACAAATTCCGTTTACAGCGTTTGAAAGAGTCAATCTTTACCTTTAATTGGCCTTTTCGTTAAGCATTGTATAATATTTTTTCACCGAGTTATTCAACATTGAAGCGAAAACGAATCCTTCTGCTTCAATGTTGAATAACTCGGTAAAAAAAAATCGTAATACTATCCACAAACAAGCAAATTAAAGGTAAGGATTCTAAAGGAAAGACTCTTTCGAACGCTGTAAACAGAATTTGTTTGCGATGTTTAATTTTGGTCATGGAAGTTTGTAAAGTCTGTACAAAATTTTTAGATTTGACAGCTCTCCATGTACATTCCTATAACTTTGTAAAAAGTCAATCAGAGAGATCGAAATATTAATTACCTATCTCGAAAGTAGAGATTTCAAGCTTTAAAATGCTTTTCTAAAAATCTCGTTACGATCATTATACTCTCTTGAATATTATTTATTTTTGAACGACAGACTAAGTGAGCATTTGAGTTTTTTTGCATGTTATAATATACTTTCAAATAATGGAGGATCAATCACGAATTTGTAGCAAAGTACGATACGATAAGAAAAAAAAATTAGAATTGTGGATACTGTTAGTAAGTCATTTTGTTTTGTGCATTGATTTTGTAAATTTACAGGAACATGTTATTTTTACATCTACTTTTAATGTATATTTACCGAATTTTGTTACTCAGATAGGAAACGCTATCGTTTCCACACCATCTTGAGGTAAATAGCTTGAGGCGGTTTTTTTAAGTGGTTCCCCAGTAGGCCTAATCCACTCTCTCCTTACACTTCTAATGCAACAACTGCTCGAAGCCTTCCTTGCACTTGCCGCACTTTCACTTCCTTTGCCGCGTTGGACGATGCGCCATATCCGGAGTGATGGTTTGAAAGGCCGCAATGATTTCATCACGTACCTCATATTGAGTACCATCACGTATGTGCTCGACTGCAGCTTTGATATAGCCCCAGGCGAAGTAATCGAGCACATTGAAGTCTAGTGAGCGTGCCAGCCAAACGATCGGACTTCCCCGACCAATCCATTTGTCTGGAAAATGTTCATCCAGAATTTCCCGTACTGTGCGAGAATGTGCGGAGCTCCATCGTGCTGAAAAATCAGCGTTTCCCGGTCTCGGAGAGGAATGTCCTCCAAAAGAATTGGTAATTGATTCTCAATGAAATCGGCGTACGTTCTTCCATTGAGGTTGTGCCGGAAAAAAGAGGGTGATCCCGATTGATCACGGCTCGATTGGACATCACCAATCACAGCGACCGGTGCTTAGGAGCTTGGTAGTCTCAAGCGCTGTGAGTGGCTCGTGTCCAATTGAGCCGTGTTTAACTGGATGCCACCCGGAAAAAAGTATGGCCCGATCTGAAAATCGCCCATCGGAACGTTACGGAAATAAGGCAGCAGAAAAAATTTCTTAATTCGCAAGAATATTTACCACTCTGTCAGAAAATATTCCTGCCCACATATTGATCAACCACCGATATTGGAAGGCGCACTGTCGAATAGCGTACGGATTCTCTTCTTGCCAGAGCAAAAAATTATGAGCATTAAACACACCGTTCGATGTGAATGTGGCCTCGTCCGTCCATAAAATGCGATTAGGAAATGAAGCATTTCGCCGACATTGTGTGAGGAATCCTGCTCAAGTTTTATTAATGATTACTATATGTTAAAAGTGCTATAAATATGAAAGAAAAACTGGAATAAGAAAATAAAAATACCTGCACAAAAATTGATACGCTGTAACTCATCCCGTGCTAAAAGCTGTTGCACGCGTTGAAAATGGAACGGATGCAATCCATTTTCCCTTAGAACATTATGCACCGTGCTTCGTAGTACACCAAGTGTACGACTTATACGGCGTACACTGTTTCGTGAATTTTCTTCAACCATTTGTAAAATTCGTCGTCATTAACGCGACGACGCAATGCCCTGTCACGATTTTGATGCACTGCGAGATTTCCTGTTTGCATTGCACATTGGAAGCACTGCATTATTGTGTGTCGAGATGGGTGACGACGATTCGGAAATCGTTCCACGTACAGACGCTCCGTGACAAGAGCATTTCCTCTGGCCATCCCGTAAAAATAAATCATGTACGTATACTCTTCTGTTATATAACTCGTTTTAACCGCACGCAAATAATACACAATTAGCTCGATAAGAGATCGTGTAAGAGAGGAGAAAGCACGAAAAATAACATTTGAAAATCGAGAAGGCGATGTAGTTTTACAGAAAAGTGTTTCAGACAAAAGTTATATGGTTTAAAAATATCTATTTACTGATCCTATCAGTTTGACCTTGGGTTGCGTAGCCAAGGTTAGGTCAAGGTTACATTGATTTTCTTAAATGGAATCTCCCTATTTTTGATTCAAGAATCTAATAGCTGATGTCGAGAGCTTTCCAAAGCACTATAATGAAATATTTTTTCATGAAGTACTTTTCAAGTTATAATGCTTCAAAGTTACAGTATCGCCGGCACTAGCATTACCCAAGATATGTAATACCACGCGGAGGTTGCCCAGGCGGATTGGCATGTCTTTTGTGCTCGGAGAAAGATTGGAGAATAATGCAGTCAATGAAGGTAAGATCGGTCTGTGATTCGACCAGTCAAAACAAGATATGAGCATGAACCAGCCAGTCAAGGCAAGATATGAGTATGAACCAG
Organism: Trachymyrmex cornetzi; assembly: GCF_001594075.2. Taxonomy (NCBI): domain Eukaryota; kingdom Metazoa; phylum Arthropoda; class Insecta; order Hymenoptera; family Formicidae; genus Trachymyrmex; species Trachymyrmex cornetzi. The sequence continues at coordinate 25,117 of NW_017299881.1, read as the reverse complement.
CCAGTCAAGGCAAGATATGAGCATGAACCAGCCAGTCAAGGCAAGATATGAGCATGAACTAGCCAGTCAAGGCGAGATATGACCATGATCCAGCCAGTCAAGGCAAGTTTTAGACATGATCCAGCCAGTCAAGGTGAGATCGGCCGGTGGTGTCCCCAGCCAGTCAAGGCAAGTTTTAGACATGACCCAGCCAGTCAAGGTGAGATCGGCCGGTGGTGCGGCCAGTCAAGGTAATTATATTAAATGCTCAAATTGTGCACCATTTATTGTTTGATAATGAACTATTCGATCATAAAAACTTTATATGGCATTTCTGAGGATTTCTGGAGTAATGAGTGCAGCTTCTTCAATAATCCTTTGACGAAGTTCCTTTAAATTTATTGGTTTTGTTGCATACACTTTGCCTTTCAGGTAGCCCCACAAGAAGTAGTCAAATGGTGATAAATCAGGTGAACATGGTGGCCACTCTATCTGTCCTTTCCTTCCAATCCATCAGTTGAAAAATTCCGTGTCTAAGAACTTTCGTACACCTCTACCATAATGCGTCCAGCACCGTTTTGCTGAAACCATATATGAACAAAGTTATCTCCCACAATCTGTCTGATTGCTGGAACTATTTCATTCCTCAGCATATCTTCATACTTTGCAGAGTTCAAATTTCCATCAATGAAAAATGGGCCGATCAATGTATTATTCAACATACCTGCCCAGACGTTCAACTTTTGAGAGTATTGCGTGTGATCTTCCAGCATCCAGTGAGGATTGTTGTCAGACCAGTTATGTCTATTGACAAGATCTGCAGTTATGTCTATTGACAAGATCATTCAATTCAAAAGTAGCTTCATCTGAGAAAACTACATTCAAAATTAAGGTCATCATCAGTTTTTCTCATCATGACGTCACAGAATTCCATATGACGATCAAAATCATCTTCGCTCAACTCTTGTATCAGATGAATTTTATACGGGTGGAACCTGATTTTCTTCAAAATTCTTTGCACAGACATGCGACTAATATCATGTTGCTAATATGCATTACGAATACTGAGGTGGACATTTTCGACAAATGACTGCGCAACATCCAGCTGTTTTTCTTCACCAATCGCCGATATTGGTCGTCCTGGAATTTGGCGATTCTTTACGCTACCAGTTTCATTGAAACGCCTGACCGTTCGCTCCACGGTGGATCTCGAAATGGCTATATTTTCATCGTGAAAAGTTTCGTTAAAAATCTACTTAATTTCATTGTACGATCTTTGACGATCACCCCATCCTCGCATCATGAGAAGAGTTATTTTCTCTCGTTCTGAAAGATAAGCCATCGTAGGTGGAAAATAATAAAAACGAATACTGAATCTGTGAGAGAAAATATTTCAAACAATATGAAAAATTTTTTAAATCAATTAATTTTGAAATAATTTATCCGGCTGAATCACACACAGATCGCTCAGATAAAAGATTCGAACACATTAAATATTCGATCTATTCGAACAGTTCGAAGTTCCAACAAATGAGCATTTGATTCGAATAGTTCGGACAGTTTGAACAATTCGAACATAAACTGTGATCGGTATGAATTGTCAATTCGTCATTTCTGAAGTTCGGTTAGTAAAGAAAATGCAGTATGCATTGGAAAACTAAACGTAACGTGTTACGGACGTTTTTGTGTGGAGACCCTCACGATTTTGGCACGTCATGTTTTTGTTTGTGCGTTAACTGAAGGTCAAGATTCACGGACCACCGACCGATCTCGCCTTGACTGGCCAGTCTCCAAAATTAAATATTTTGGGTAATGCCGGCGATACATTGAAGCATTATAACTTGAAAAGTACTTCATAAAAAAATATTTCGTTATAGCGTTTTGGAAAGCACTCGACATTAGCTATTAGATTCTTGAATCAAAAATAGGGTGTTCCATTTCAGAAAATCAATGTAACCTTGACCTGACCTTAGCTACGCAACCAAGGTCAAACTGATCGGATCAGTAAATAGATATTTTTAAACCATATAACTTTTTTCTGAAACACTTTTCTGTAAAACTTATATTTCCCGAAATATTTAGATGTCCCGACCTTTTTGTTACACCCTGTATATACGTACATATACATTTACATATAAGTATGTACATATAAATAAATAAATAAATATAAATATACAGATTACTTCGCTGTCCGCGATTATTTGTTTCTTTCTTCCTTCTTCGCGGCATCGCGTTACGCGTGCATCATCGCGCTCTTATTATCGCGCAGTGCGAATAATTATATGGGGCATTCCATGCCAAGTGGGCCACCCATTTTGCGAAGTTTCGTGGATTTCGTTCATATTGCTTGAACTTGAACAGTTTGATGAATAACGACTCTATGCCGAATAATAGACCTGTAGGCTAACTGGTTG
>NW_017299881.1:21191-22361 GCF_001594075.2 Trachymyrmex cornetzi | reverse complement strand
CCCTGCCGGCGCGTCATCACGCTCAGTGAAGTTACAATAATAACAATGTTTCGGCTGGCTCACGACGTCAGAATAAACACAGTACTCAATATAAACAAAGAATTATTCATTTATTGTTTTATTTATGTTACGTCTTGAGCGCGAGACTGTCGCAGTTACGAGACGCGGCGTAATGGTTACTGCACACTGGACGCGATGAGCGATGAGCGACGAGCGATATCCAATGAGAGCTTTGCTTTGCGTCGTCACGTGAGAAAAAGCAGAGTTTTTATTGGATATCGCTCGTCGCTCATCACTCATCGCGTCCAGTGTGCAGTAGCCATAACTCGGTGGGAACGTGAGTGCGGAGCGGGGCGCGCGGGGCGAAGTCTTGGCTTCTACGCGGTGTTTTGACGCGTTTTTCTGTCGTCGGGAATAGGCAGCTGTCACCAGTGCTCGGAAATGAGCACGAAATTCGGAGATAATGTATTTAATTATAAGAGATTGAAATGGCTATCCCTTCGTGTCCTTCCAACAAAATAATGTGGAGAGTTTAGAGGATGCGTCAGTTGACTTCATTTCGCAAATCTCTCTATCTACACTCTCCGTTGGTTTGGGAAGAACAGGAAGGGTGCAAGAAAGAATACAATTGAATATGGTTTTATGATTTTAATGCTAATATTGCAAGGCTTTATGGTCGTTACGGTGGGCCGCGATGTTACGAGAATGGGCCTCGTTGGCTTTCTGACCGGGGCCACATATGATGGAGATCGCGTTCTCGGTGGCGGAGGACGCGTAGACTCCTTCGGAGGCTGCGGCTCCGCAGTGGAGCGGAGCGGTTCCTTTGGTTCCGGCAGACACGCGGCGTTGTTGTCGGCGGTGGAGTGGGCATCGGCCCAGTATCTGGAGGGGTCAAACTCCCCGGACTAGTGGAGTACCTTTTTAAGGGTGCGAAGGTGCACCCGCCACCCTCCCCTCTTGCTTCTGACGCGCTTCCTTTTCGGCATCTATATACCCGAGAAAGAAAAGACGAAGAATGAGTGCTTGATGGGGAGGATAGGAATCCTCGACGCCGGTTAAAGCGCTCGTCGGAGCTTCCACGAGGAATATACTTAGATGACAACGCTCCCGTTGAAGCGCGGTCGTCCAAGGGGATAGAGGATAGCCTTCCTCGCCTGGGGAGGCGCTCGG
>NW_017299881.1:18379-20925 GCF_001594075.2 Trachymyrmex cornetzi | reverse complement strand
GCGTATCTTTCGGTTCCTTCTTCTGAAGCGCTCGTGAGTTTCCTTTGTTTGTTTAAGGCTCTCATTTCGTTATTCGTGCCCTTATTTAATTTGCAGTAGCTCTTATTTGCTCTTTGAGGCCTTCGTGATTGATGCGCGCGTTTCGCGTTGCATCGCTATGCATTTTGCAAGTGGTTATGCGTTTTTACTTGTTCTTGGTGGATCGGCGCTATTTCCTCGCGATTATTTAGTTGCTAGTTCTAATGTTCGTTGTTTCCCGTCTTTTGGCGGTGCAATCTACGTGTTCTAGCGCATTTTTCTATTAGTTTTTCTATTTTATATGTCGCGCAGGCGCTGTGCGCGCAGCGTTCGTTGGCAACGGCTGTGGTAGCATGTCCTATAGGCTCTCGCGGCACGTATTGTATCGTTCGCTATACTCTGTGCTCGCGTTCGCTTGGTAAACGGACGGGACGCTATATTGTAGCGCACCGGACGTTACAATCCCTTTTATTCCTTTATTGAATAATTCTCGGAAAAATCCATCTTGACGAGAACGTCACCCCTTTGAAGGCTCTTCTTCCTGGCAGATAGATAGGTCGCCTGCTGCTTTGCAATGAAATGATGTGGCTTCAGAGCAGATAAACACCTGGAGAATTCATCCAAAAATTCATCCGTTGCCATTTTTTGTGTTCGCAAAGTTGATCTATCCACTGTCTGCCAGTGTTTAAACTCCACTTCCTCGATGCCAGCCTTGTCGAACAACTCCATAAGTCGGGTGTAAACGGCTCCACGCCAGGGCACGACTTGCACTCATCCAAAAAACAGCCTGCTATAGGTTCAGAGCAAACAATATTTTTGATGCAGTCTTTATGTTTGCAGGGGCTGCTCTGAATCTACTGTCAGTTTTGACAAATTTGCAGCGTCCACCATGAGTTTGAAATTTTGGGGATAAGTGCAAACACACACACAGTGTGTGCCGCTTGCCCCCGCCAGGACACAGTTCGGCGGGCGAAGCTCAGCAAATTTGCTGAAGTCGATGTGATTATCGGGATGCTTTGCGATGTATAAGCGATGTAGCTGTTTCAAGTTGAAGAGAACAATCCGCTTTTGGAGAATGGTCTTCTTGTCATCCATCTTGATGGACACAGTGTCCTTTGTGCCAGGCATAATACGGCTATTTTCGTATACGGCTATCTTCATAAAAGGAGCGCACTGTCGACACTGTCTCATCTGTCAGATGGCGTCCAGGACGGAGTGTAGGAAAGGAAAACACGCCCTGAGTAGAAGCAAGCCTCTTTGCTACCTTTGCCATCCTCCTGGAAGTGCCAAACTCCTTGGCGAATTTCCGTTCACTCCAGGAGCTTGGAGCGATAGTCAGGATACAGAGACGTTCAGCTCTTGTTGTCTTACTGTCTGAAAATTTCAGTTTCAGGTTTCCCACCATTTCTTCCAATTGTGTCTGTCTCAATGTTACTGGATTTTCTATAGTTACAGCTTCGTCTTCCGAGGAATCACTGCGATATTCTTCTGTGCTAATATCATCCTCTGGTGGCAAAAACTTTGGTACAGTAAAATGCTCTACATCCAGTTTGCGGCATTTTGAGCAAATCATATGCTTCTCATCCATCCAAGGGATTTTCCGGCATAGAACCAGAGAAGGGCGCCGAAGATCGCGCCCTATATGTCCTTTTTCTTCCGACAACTTGAAGGGATTCGCACCTGATCATGACGGGGCATGATACACGACTAGAGTAATGTAAGAGAGTGCTCTGATACAGTAAGTATAGTAAGAATGGAAATAATTGCAGCAAATTTTTGGTAAATACAAATATTCATGAGTTGTCGTGAAGTTACGTTACGTTCCAATAACAGTTTAACACTATCAGGTAGGGAACGTTTAGGCTCGATCTGCGGACAAAGAACCACTGCGCGCTTTGTTTATATTGAGTACTGTGTTTATTCTGACGTCGTGAGCCAGCCGAAACATTGTTATTATTGTAACTTCACTGAGCGTGATGACGCGCCGGCAGGGTGACGGAGCGACATTGCCTCACTTTCCTAACTCATACTCCCAAACAAATGCGTGTCCCATTAAGTCCTTCTAGAGTAACAAAGTAGAGACCTGGGGCTACATTTTGAGCTATATTAAAAGAAAATTGAGACTGGCCTTTTAAGCGCGCCGCCATTTTGAAAATTTCAAAACTCACAAACATCGTCGTAAACCGGTCTGATCGAAAAAAGAGTATTTTTACGTGAAAGAGCGTTCAATTTTCTATAAGAAAACGTCTACATTTCATTCTCAAACTTGCCTTTCATGCCCACTAACGACAAGCGAAAAGAGCGCTGCGACGAGAAAGCCCAAAAATTGACGGCTCTACAGTTCGGCAACCAGTTAGCCTACAGGTCTATTATTCGGCATAGAGTCTTTATTCATCAAACTGTTCAAATTCAAGCAATATGAACGATATCCATGAAACTTCGCAAAATGGGTGGCCCACTTGGCATGGAATGCCCCATATATATATATATAAGATAAAATAAAATATAATTTTATAAAATATAATATT
>NW_017299881.1:5831-18211 GCF_001594075.2 Trachymyrmex cornetzi | reverse complement strand
GCGGTTGCAGACCGCGCCCGTCGGCTACTGATCCCGTATCATCGCGACGCGGACACAAATTTCCACACATCCCTCGCTACGTAATTTTTCGCTACATAATTTCCTGCACCCGAGACATCCTCGTCCCTCCCGCACCGCAACGTCATTCCCGCGACGTCATCCCTCGCCTAGTGACATTACCTCCTGTGACATCGTCCCTTCCCTCTTCCTCCGGGACGTCAGCCCCCTCGCCTAGTGACGTCGCCCCCTGTGACGTCATACCCCTCCTCACCCCTCCGTGACGTCACCCCCTCCCCTTTCCGCGGATCCCCCCACGCCGCGGATACTCCCCTGCCCCCCTCCCTCCCGAGCCACTGAGTTAAAACCCGCCTATATACCCTACTACTTAAGTTTGGTGCCAGGCACGAGTGAGCGTGCTACTCTTTGTTACTCTTCTACATCTAGACTATTCTACATCTAGACTATTCTAATTATTCTCAATATTTCTTCAATGCGACAGACGACAACCGACTGCTCAGCTCCGGATGAACAACGGGAGTGGGTGATTCGGAACGGGAGTGAAGCGGAAGGCAAGAGAACAAATAGGAACTACTTCTTCTTAATAATAAGAAAATACATAAGACAAACATATATTTGATATTAGTAAAGGAAACAATTATAAGAATCTCTTCAAGCACGCGATTCACCGCGGTTACAATAACTTGTCTCGGTGCGAATATGAGCTCATTATAAGCGGAAGTTATCGAGTTACATGGCACAAAATACTACAAGAAACAGGAACCGGCAATTATCGCGAAAGTTATCACAAAGTCATCAGTCGATCCAAATTTACAGCGACAATCGCGGCCTGCTGCCAGACGTCGTACCACGGTTTTCACATGTGGTTGAAGCTTGGAGCTTTCCTGGAGCGAAAATTAAAGGTAAGCCCACACTGAAATAACAGACAATCGAAGATCACGCATATATACATGTGTTCAAAAATTTCCAATATATGTCTAGTTTCAAACGAAGATGGCGATTCGGGAAGGGAACCGAATGAATAAAAAATCCTGCGAGTCCTCTCGTACATGCAATCAGCAATTTTCATTTTCGTACCCGCGTCCTGTGGGAAAATCTAAAAGAACGAGAGCGATCTTTGATATCACTGACAATAAAAAAAATAATTCAAAGAGATAACGGTCCAGGAAGCCCTTCAAATAATGGGGAAAGCCCACGCGATCGCCCCGATCTGCGCTCGAAAATTTGCTACACCTGTTCCAGAGTCCGGAACCAAAATATAAAAGTTCATGTGTAATGTCTGAGACAACAGACGAATAAAAAAAATAATTCGTTGAAATCGTATACCTGGAAGGGTACCGAATAATGACAAACGCCCGCGCAATCGCTCGTATTTGCACTCGAAAATCTCCTACGCTTGGCTACGTGTTTCCTCACGTTATCATTTGTTTTCTTCTCTGTAACGGTTGTTGATAATTCGTAGAACTCGTATATAATATTCATATCGTATTCTGGATATTATAGTATATTATCACTATGCCTAAGAAATTTGAGATTTCATGGCATAATATTAGCGTAATTGCTGATATGATTTGTGATAAAGAGTCAGACATTTCTGATGTCAATTTTTATGAAAGAGGCGATGGATCGTTATGCCATATGGTAATTTCATTTCGTTTATACATATTTGTCATACTTTTACTTAATATTATTCATAATTGAAATTTTTTATGAATTAAAATTTTTAATATCTTACTATTTTTTATACAGATTTCCAAAAGACTGAAAACGGTGGTCGATAATAAGTTTTAATTATTATATGCACATCTATGGAATAAGAACGTTCATGGTTTGCAGAATTTAGTCCATAATTAAGGGAAAAAAATAAGGATATTTTTATGGTGTCTCCTTCAATATCCACTGATATAGTTTCCCGTAAGTACAATTGCAAATTTAATAATCTGTTCCAGATTTAAGAATGTTTTCTTTAATTGCTATTATTTTTGCGGTGTTGGGGTAAAGTTGTCGAAATAGCATCGGTTTCTAAATCGGACTCTCTTGCTTAAAAATTCAATTATTGTCGGATACGTAGATATAGAAAGAAATGCCAATGTGAGCCGACACCAGTTCTTCATGTGTAATCCCATGTATATACAATATTAAAAATGTGTTTACAGACGTTTCAACCCTCGTATTGGGTCATCTTCAGTGTATAATATAAAATAGAAGTCAGTCCATGATATCAATCAAACATATAAATAAAACGCTCATTCGTCAAACATCGTTGAATTTATTGTTACTAATTGAAATCTTCAAATGTCATCTGTTATATGTCACAAACAGAACATGTCCAAAACGTTCCACTAAAATAAAATAAAAGATTCATAAAAGAGTTAGTAAATTGAAATAAATTATTTCAGTTATAATTATTAAAAACTTACATATCAATATGTTTAACGATGGTCTGTTATAATACGATGTGGATACAGAGAGAGAGATATCGTTACAATGAGAAAGAAGAACTGGGGTCGGCTCACATTGGCACTTCCTCCTACATCTACGTATTTATTCTTAAATTTATTTGGAGAGCCTTATTTATATTTTAATTTATTATTCAAGTATTGTATTTATATACTTTTTTACGGATTATTTAAAAGCTACATGGTACTATAACATTATTCCATTATACTCATGACATGAAGCAATAGGATTGTTATTTACATAAAAAAATCGTGAAACGTTTGCTATTTTTCAACGTATTTATATACACAGTCCAGGGAGACTTTTCCAATCCCCCACAAGAAGGTAAATAGGATCGAAATAAACATAAAAGTCCTTTAGCGTTTAGCGATATCCGTAATAATAACCGAGATATTAAAGTTTGCAATTGTACTAATGAGAGCGCACCTATAGGACGAATAGAAACGGCTCCGGGTATAGCCCGGTCCAATTTGTCGAATGTTGCCAAACAATGGATGCGACGGCAGGAAAGGCAAGAGGGGAAGCGCGCCGTTACTTAGCGCTCGGCTCCGCCGCTCACACGTCTCACCGCACCGTATCAAAGAACTCGTGCAATGGCCGTTACGCACATTCGCGATTACATTACATATGTAATAATAACACTGTAAAAATAGAACAAATACAAACCATATTGGCGTACTCGTAAACCGTAGTGAGATGGCGCCCCATCTTGCTGAAACCAAATGTCATTGAAGTTTTGACGAGCGATGTTTCGGATTGCCGAAACTATTTCATCTTGAAGCATGGCTAAGTAATTGTCAGCGTTTAAATTACTTTCAATAAAGAAAGGCCCAATAATGGCTTCATTTAAAATTCCAGCCCATACGTTGACTTTTTGTTGATTCTGAGTATGTGCCTCGTACATCCAATGAGGATTTTCATCACTCCAATATCTGCAATTATGTCGATTTACATTCCCGATTAGCTCAAAAGTAGCTTCATCTGAAAAAATAATGTTGTCTACAAGTAAAAGATTTCTATCGATATTTAACATCATACTTTCACAAAATTAAAATGCGACGATCAAAATCATCTTCACATAGTTCCTGCGCCAGATGGATCTTATGGATGAAATTTCTCCTTTTTTACAATTTTATGAACTGACATAGGATTGATGTCGTGTTGTTGTGCAACTTTGCGAACTGAATTATGCGGATCTCCGATAAAAGACTGTAGAATATCAATCTTTTATCAGGATTTGTAGCTATTGCTGGTCTACCTTGTCTATTACGGTCTTTTACGAAATCTGTTTCTTCAAAACGTTGGACAGTACGAATAACAGTCGATTTAGATATACCATTGTCCTCATTTCTAAAAGTTTGATTTAAAAGTTCTGTCACATGTGCGTAGGACCTCCTACGATCACCCCATCCTCGCATCATTAAAAGGGATATACGCTCCTGTTCACACACAGTAAGCATTATAAAGTATTTTAAATAAATACTTTATAAACAAAGATAACTATGTAGCGATAAGCAATCTCAGAATGGAGTATCACGAAAAAGTATACCTTCTCAATAGCAGGTCACAGAAAGAGTGAACTTGACATGAGAGATCTCTAGCTTATGTAGTCTCCAGCTTTGTTGAAAGGGAGGGAAGGATGGAGAGGGAATGGAAAGGAGTAGGAGGGAAAGGCGAGGAAGGATAGGAGGGAGGAGGAGATAGAGGTACAGACATTCGCAGACACATACATGATTCATAAATCCAGTCGGGTAATCTCTACGTAACACCTTAGATAATGCTAATGTCGGCGGTTCCGTAAATTTCAACTTTCATAACTTGAAAAGTACTGATTAAAAAGAGGCTTTATTATAGTGTTTTGGAAAGCTCCCAACTTCAGCTATTTGATTCTAGAATCAAAAATAGGGTCTTTCGTTTAAAAAAATCGATTTGATCTTGACTTGACCTTGGTAGCACCATCCAAGGTCAAATTGATAAGGTCATTCAATAGATCATTTTCAACCTTACAGCTTTTGTATGAAACATTTTTCTCAAAAATGATTACAAGATATTTAAGGGGTCCGGTACTTTTTATACACCCTGTATAATATATATATATATATATATACACAAATATATCTCTCCTGACAAATATCATGGACAGGGAGAGCGGATTAAACTGAGACGGAACGTCTTCTACCATTTTTCAATTTTCGCAATAGTTAACGAGATATTTATTCATAAAGATATCCAAATTTGCCCGGCCCACCGCCAAATCTAAGCGCGCGGCTCGATAGGACCGCCCAGCGAGGCGCGCCGCGCGCGCTCGCCGTCGCTAGGCACGCGTTGTTTATAAGAAGCAGCAATGGTCGTCGCTAGACATGAGTCGCGAATAGCGTCGAATTTCCAGCTATAACTATTTTTTGAGCTATGATCATTCTCTGTTCATATCAAAACGAAATCTTCGTACGAAAAATTTATTTTTGCATGCACGTATGTTCGGAAACATATTAGAAATTAATATCTCGGTTACGAAAATTAGGAAAATTGAGAACTCTTTCCAAGAACACAGTTTAGTTCTAAAGTGAACTTTTGTCGCGCTAGTCTCCGCGTTTTAACCCATTTCGTCCCAGAATGACAATTTTGATCATCAGCTTTGAACAACGTATTGTCATCTGTTTTCACCCCCCCAAAAAAATGCAAAAGACATAGTCCGCTATTTTCGAGGTCGCCCTATCGATTTATGCCATTTAAAAAACGAAAAAACAATGTGTAAATATATATATATATATACTTACTACTTACTTTATAACTATTTTTTTTACTTACTTTATACATATTATTTAATCGGGTTATAAAACTATTACACCGTTCCGTTATTTACATGTCATAATAAACGAACAACAATACATAACGGCATTTGCTATGTGTCATAGGTATAATAATTGTTTCGTTAATATTATATTAATGCTATATAATTTGAATTATGGTGTTCTAACCTCGCGGTCTCCATCCGCGACGTTGCGAAGCTCTGAGCGCGCTAGTAAGCTATAAAAGATTATTACTTTAATAGTCAATTTAGTCACTTGCATTACACATTATATTAGTGCATAATAATAATGTTGTTACATGGAATCAGTAAGTTAAATGTAAAAGCGGTAATTGTTGAATTTAGCCTCTTCACCTCCGATATAATTAGGCTCATTTGAGACGTTTTTGCACGAATTTTACAAGTGTCGCTCTGCCTTGTGAACTGAGATATTAATCGTTAAAGTTGACGACTGTTCAGATTAGGAAATCTGTCACATCGATGGCATAGAGATAGATATGAGAACATATAAGCGAGGCCATAATAAAGTATTTTTTTTTTCAATTACATAAATTCTCTGCTATAAAAACAAATTCTCTGCTTTCAAAACTCGAATTTTTTGTTTTAAAAATTCAAATTCTTTGTTTTAAAAAAATTAATTACTTCTATATAATTTTTGTTTTTACAGCAGAGAATTTGTTTTGATTAGGTATTTGTCTGCTTTAAAAACACAAATTCTCTGCTATAAAAACAAATTCTTTCTATAAGAACAAAAATTATCCTATTTAAAAAAGGAGATGTTAAATCGATACTCGAATGTATCGAAGTTTATTGTTGTCGCTTTTCCGCGATGCTGATTGGTTCTCTCGCTGCGTTAACTTCGCGAGGGTCTGTCATTGCCAAAATTGTGTGTTTTGACACACAACGTCAAAACACACCGGAGACACACCGTTGACAACGTGACGTATTACTTTTGTCACGTCATTTCTCACGATAATCTGGGTGACGTGAAATGACGTCATTTCTCATGTGATAAGTAATAATAAGCAGTAATAATAATAAAGTATTAATAAGTAGTAATAATAATAAGTCATTTCTCACTTAATGAGTCATTGATAAGTCATTATAAGACGAAAGATGTGACACGAGAGAACAGAAATAGGAGACGAAAGACAGAATTTAGATAAGAGAGAGATAGTAGGAGAGAGACAAAGAACGAGAAACAAATAAGAAAAAAAGAATAAAGGTAGGATACATAAGAAACAACTTTTTCTTTTAACAAAATTGCGTACAAAGTCATAACTTATAAGTCATTATAAGTCATTGATAAGTCATTACCACACGTCATAAGTCATCATGGTGTATACATACATTATATTACATATTACATGCTACATTTAAAATATATATGTATGTACAACGTATATCTTTGATAATGACGGTAAAGACCTTCAAACGTGACACAAAATATGTTGGTTCACTCATTAATGTGCATTTTATTATTTGTTTTGTGCCAGAGATCGTTAAGAATTTGGATGAGCAAAAGAATCGTGTCCTGATAGTAAGCGATATATTTCTTTCAGCGTATGAAAGTTAAGGATTACTGCGAGAGATTGATATTAAAAGACCCTTTTGGAAATGTGCATAAAATAGAGGAGTTTTTTTGGAGAAAGGCCTTCTACGATGTTGTGTATATGAGGTGTGATCAAAAAGTAAGGTGACTTTGAATTTCGCGCGCTCTGTACCTCTAATTTCAAAATTTTTTTTTGTTGTTGTGTTGGTACACTTGTCACGATCGTATGTTCACAGTTTTGACTATATAGCATGTGTTGTTTTTATGTGAGAGGCATAAAGGTTAGACTCGTGTTTGCGTGCTCGGCGATTTTTTGCTGTTGAAAATAATGGAGCTGAGAGTTTGTATTAATTTTTGTGTAAAAAATGGTATTAAGTGTTCAAAAACTCTTGAAATGTTGACAGTAGCGTACGGTGGGTCAACTTTGAGCAAAAAAAAATGTTTATAAATGGTATAAGTTATTCCAAGAGGGCCGAGAAAATGTTAACGATGAACCTCGCTTTGGACGCCCCAGCACGTCAAAAACCGACGAAAATGTTCAGGAAGTAAAAGAAATTGTGTTGAAAAATCGTCGAATCACGATTAGAGAAATAGCTGATGATCTTAACATATCGTTTGGCTCATGCCAATCAATTTTAACGGATGTTTTGGGTATGACTCGTGTTTCAGCGAAATTCGTTCCAAAACTGCTTAATTTTGATCAGAAGCAGCGTCGCATGAACATCGCCCAAGACATGTTGAACGACGTCAATGATGATCCTGATCTGCTCAAAAGGGTTATAACTGGTGACGAAACATGGGTATATGGTTATGACGTCGAAACCAAAGCCCAATCATCCCAGTGGAAGAGCCCAGGAGAGCCAAGACCGAAAAAAGAACGCCAAGTTCGTTCGAATGTGAAAGTTTTGCTCATAGTTTTCTTTGATTACCATGGCGTTGTTCATCAAGAATTCCTACCACAAAGTCGTACGGTAAACAAGGAGTATTACCTTGAGGTTATGCGGCGTTTGCGTGAATCAATAAGAAAAAAACGTCCGGAAGTGTGGAAAGAAAATTCATGGATTCTGCACCATGATAATGCACCTGCGCACACGTCGTTACTAGTGAGTAGTTTTTTGGCCAAAAACAATACTGTCATCATGCCTCAGCCACCGTATTCACCAGACTTGGCCCCCTGCGACTTTTTCCTCTTCCCAAAATTGAAAAGGCCCATGAAAGGACGAAGATTTGCGACGATTGAGGAGATTAAGGCTGCATCGCTGGAGGAGCTCAAGGCAATACCCAAAAGTGCATTTCAGAAGTGTTTTGACGACTGGAAAAAGCGCTGGCACAAGTGCATTGTATCAGAGGGGGATTATTTTGAAGAGGATAACATAATTTTGGATGAATAAATGAATATTTTTATATAAAAATGAAAAGTCACCTTACTTTTTGATCACACTTCGTACAGCCAAGAACAGCCAAGAAGGTATGGAAGGTAATATTTATAATGTGATAATAATAAATATAATATAATAAATAAAATAAAATAAAATAAAATAATATTTAATAATATAGTATAATATAATATAATACATATTATATTACATATTACATGCTACATTTATAATATGTATGTACAACGTGTATCTTTGATAAAGATGATTAATTTCGCGAGTGCCTGTCATTGCCAAAATTTTGTGTTATGACAGTTCCGTATGTATCGAGACAATTTGTGTTAAATAAAATAAATATTTATATCTAGACAAATTGACAATATGTGTATTATTTGTGTAAGATCTCTTTAATTTTAAGATAGTTTCAAGATAGTTTCACTCAAAATTATATCGAAATTTATATCATTAAAAAAAAATTAACAAAAGTAAAAAATAAAAAAAATAAAAAATTAGATTTATATCACCGGATATACGTTTGTTCCAGAATGACAATAAGGATTCAGGGTATTGAGGAGAAATTCTAACACGTATCAGTACATTCGTAATGGTCATGTACGTGTAGTCAACATTATATCTAATCAAATGTTACATACATGCATTGACATATACCTACGTATTGTCTGACGAACAATCAGGCAACTCTCGGATTCGATTAATTTTATTGCTTCAGTTGTTCCTGATATTCTTAAATAAGATTCTTATTGAGGAGTAAGTACTATCGAATGTGCTCACTCGTCATTCGTTAACTCATTCGTAAATCTGTCTACGTCGTTTTGATTGCAAAAAGAAAAATCAAAGTGCAAACGAGTAGAAAGCAGCGTTGCGTTACAACAATTACGAGTAAAGTAAAGAGAGGTAAAGAGACGAGCAGCGAAGGTATCGTCAATTGTACTTTTATCGCATTGCATGTCACATGTGACGGATACGTAAGTTGAGTGCTATTTAGGTATCATTCAGTCACATTTTCCAATGAGCAAAGATCGTTAATATTTTATCGGACTTGTATTACCCGTTATACAACTGATCCACAACAGACAAAATATATATAGCTAAGAAATTATTCTAGAAAGTAACTATTATATATAATCTACAAACTAAACTAAGCATTGCGAGGCACGTTTCACACGACTGCCAAGAGTTATGCGAGCTTAGTATCAAATTTCATTATCTTAATAATTAATCATGTACATGATGTAGTTTAATTAAATTATGAGCTCTCACATACAAACACATACATAACAGTTAACTGTTATATTGAAAACAATTTCTGACTAAGCTTGTTTGACAAAATATATTTTTTGCGAGATGATAATATAAGATATACAATCTATGAAAAGATAACATATCAATGTCCACTTCGTAATGAGATAGTTTTATATAACTATATTATTTAACATCAAAGAGAAATCCGTAGATTTTCTTTATTCAAAATATTTTATTGCAGTAAATGCTGGTCGTAATAATTATGGCAAACAAAATTAGTGATGCGAATATATATTTTATTAATAGATGTGCTAATTTTAAAAAAATCATGTTAAATATTACATATGCAATATTAATTGCATATGTGGTAATTATAACGAAGAATATAAGATATATCATATAACTCAGTAAACGTAAAAATATATAAACGATAAATAAAGTAAGTTAAAATATCGTATATAATAAACGATATAACGTATAAATTAAAGAAAAACAATTTTTCGCAGAAATCTTGAAGTAAGGATTTTGCAAAAACAAAGGAAACTAAATTTTTTAATTATAAAAATTAATTTTAATTTTTTTAATTTTATAATTTTTATTAACAAAAACTATTATTTTATTTTTTTTAGAATTTTTTAATTTTTTATTTCTTTAATTTCCAGTTTTAAGTTATTATATACGATATTTTCACGCTTGAACTTTATAAATCTATTTCAGGCACGTCTTGAAGGTTGATTGAGCACTAAAAGATAAAACGTATACATGTGGCAATAAATATAGGAAATAAAGGAAATTAAATATATAATAAAGGAAAACGAAGGCAATAAAGGAAATTAAATATATAAATTTATTTACTTGTGGTGGATTATTTTCATCTTCGTTAAGTCCTCTTTTTTTGGAGTCTTAACTCCTTTCCATAAATTTGTTAACGACATATGTCGGGAGGGCTCCGTTTGACCACAATCCCGATTGCCTACAGCTTCGTTTTCACACAGCAATATTGCACACAGCGTATTGCACACAAGACATTATTGTACACAGCGCATTGCACACACGACATTATTGCACACAGCGCATTGCACACACGACATTATTGTACACAGCGCATTGCACACACGACATTATTGCACACGACGTTTTGCACACAGGACATTATTGTACACAGCGTATTGCACACATGACATTATATCACACAGCACATTGCGCACACGGCATTATTGTACACAGCATATTGCACACATGACAATATTGTACACGGCGTTTTGCGCACACGACATTATTGTACACAACACATTGCATACACGACATTATTGTACACAGCAGATTGCACAAACGACAATATTGCACACACGACAATATTGCACACACGACAATATTGCGCACAGGACGTTATTGTACACAACGTATTTCACACGGCGTATTGCACACAGGACATTATTGTCTACAGCGTATTGCACACACGACATTATTGTACACAGCAGATTGCACAAACGACAATATTGCACACAGGACAATATTGAACACACGACATTATTGCGCACAGGACGTGATTGTCCACAGCGTATTGTACACAGGACAATATTGCACACATAACAATATTGCACACAGGACAATATTGCACACATGACAATATTGCACACATGACATTATTGCGCACAGGACGTGATTGTCCACAGCGCATTGCATACAGGACAATATTGCACACATAACAATATTGCACATATCACAATATTGCACACAATGACATTATTGCGAACAGGACGTGATTGTCCACAACGTATTGCACACAGTACAATATTGCACACATGACATTATTGCGCACAGGACGTGATTGTCCACAGCGTATTGCACACAGGACAATATTGCACACATAACAATATTGCACACAGGACAATATTGCACACATGACATTATTGCGCACAGGACGTGATTGTCCACAGCGTATTGCACACAGGACAATATTGCACACATGACAATATTGCACATATGACAATATTGCACACATGACATTATTGTGCACAGGACGTGATTGTCCACAGCGTATTGCACACAGGACGATATTGCACGCATGACAATGTTGCACACACGACACTATTGCGCATAGGACGTAATTGTGCACGGGAGGATCCCATTTGCCTACAGTTCTGATTGTATGCACCACTCATATCAACTGGTGCCTAGTATTTTTCCACTGTTTTGCCAATGAGATTATTTTATTTTTAAATTGGTCAATCAGCGATACATGTGTGCAATATGCGATGTGTGCAATCGGAGCCCTCCCGATATACTATTGTAGATCCGGACTTGTGCATTTCACGTGAGATAGGGTTTACAGAGGGTGCTTTCCATTTGATGGCACAAGTCGACACAGGTGTCATTCTATCTTTATCACTCTCTAAATGCCAAGAAAGACGCAAATAGAACGACGCTTGTGTCGACTTGTGCCATCACACATTTACCTTACTCTTTATAGGGGGATGATCCCAGTTGATCACGGCTCAATTGGACACCACCAATCACAGCGACCGGTGCTTAGGAACTTTGTAGTCTCAAGCACTGTGAGTGGCTCGTGTCCAATTGAACCGTGTCCAACTGGGTGCCACCCTTTATAGGTTCGTCAAGACGGAAGATCAAAGAAATTTCGTCGAATGCTCCGTCCAGTGCTATATGTCGATGGTTGTGTTCGCCGAACGCAGCCATTGGGTGCATTCAGTGGACTCAACAGTTGAGTCCGCTGAATGCGCCCATTGGGTGTATTCAGTGGATGCGTTTAGCAAACTCTGCAGTTGAGTGAGCGCTCGCTGTTATTAGTGTATTCTTTTAGATCATCCAATCAGCATTTTAGATCTGAAAGAATACATCCATAGCACTCACTCAACTGTTGAGTGCGCTGAACGCAGTC
>NW_017299881.1:2414-5735 GCF_001594075.2 Trachymyrmex cornetzi | reverse complement strand
AATAGCAGCGAGCAGTCACTCAACTGTTGAGTCTACTGAACGTAACAATTATTAAATGAAAAATCGAACTGCGCATATGCAGGTAGATTTTTCACTAAATAAAGGTATCATTACATGCGTCGAGCATATATGCAAAAACTTATTGCACACAATTCTGAAATTTCTTATTCCAGCTTCTTTAAGCAAAATAGTAAATTAAGAGAGATTATGTTTTAATATACACTACTATCCTGGCGGGAAAGCTCCAATTGCTCACATTACATGTTGCACACATGCGTCGGTAATTGGCCAATTTAAAAATAAAATATTCCCATTGTTAAAGCAGTAAAAATTACTAGGCATCAGCTGATATGAGTGGTGTGCACGGTGTTAGAAGTATAGGTGGGCCGACTAGCCTCTTCGAGCTGTGATTATTTTCAGTTAATTTGAAAGACTGCCACCAGAGGGTATCTGAGAGTCATGTACATTGACTGTCTCACTTGCTCTCGTTGTGCAGCTATATACGGCTCATATTTTCAACATCATAACAATATTTTCGCATAATAAATATCATTATGCATACAAAAAAGATGTTTGTATTAAAAATGAAATAGAAATTAGTTTAATTTATATATACTTTATTCAATAATGCATATACATATATACATATACATATATCACGCAGTAATTTTTATATTTAACTTTAACTTTTATATTTAACTTTTAAATTAAAGATATAAATTTAATATATTTAACTTTAACTTTTATATTTAACTTTTAATTTAATGACATAAATTTAAAATATTTATTTAAAGATATAGTAAAATATAAAATATATAAAAAATATAAAAATATAAAATATATACTTTTAGTTTTTGGACAACCTAGCTTCTTTTTTTTTTGTTTACTTATTTTAACGAGATCATTACTTTGTATTTTGGCCCATTGCCTCATCCTCATAGTAATATAGTAATGAAGGCATTTCGCCACGGCTTGTTCTTTATGAAGATCACAACGAAATCTTAAATTAAAATTTTCTATTACGTCTTGTATTGTAGCTTCGTAAATATTTAGTTCCTTATTTTGTATATGAAGTTGAAAATAACTCTTCGCAGTCTTGAACAAATTATACAAATATGAATTAACATATATTAAACCTCCTCGATTTCTCTCGTTAACTAAGTCAGCATCAGGTAGATGTATATTTTTGGTACAGGATTCATAAGCTTTTTTACAATAATTGCAGTTCGTCAAGTTCTTCATTTTACGGCAAAGAAATCCAGACACGTAAAATATAATGCAGTCAGTATATGTTGCTGATGAATTATTATGTTTCAAAGGAAAAATGTCCTCACATTCATAATCTTTTGTTTCAACTAAATTAGCCAATTTAACGTAAAGATTATGTAAATTATTTGACTTAATAGATTTATGAAATATGCATACAATCAATATTTACCTGAGGAATTTAAATGTATAATTTTATTTCCAAAAATCGATGGAATAGCATCTTTCACTAAGGTTTTCCTCTGCAAAGTTCTCTGTAAAAATAGATATTATTAGTCTTGGAACATATACAAATGTACAATTCCTATTAAAGTAACTTTGGTAGAAAGTTTCAAGTATAAAGAAAAATAAAAAAAAACTATACAAATTAAAAAAATATTTAGTAAAATAATATGTACATTCATGAAAATTACGCACCTGAAGAAGTATTTTTCCATTCTTGTCCTTTATTATTGTTTCATCCTTAATCATATTCTTGGCAAAATGCTGTTCGCATAAAAAATTTTTTTTTCCTAAATGGATCCCGGCAGCTGCTAAGACATTACACCACATGTGGAATAATTTATTGTCTTTCGGCATTGCGAATAAAGAGCCTAAATTATTATTGCAATTCGCAACACACTTTCTCCCCATTGTATTTGTTCAGCAGCCACGCTTTTGCCGATCGCCTTGTCTCTAACACCGTGCACCGGTCACCACACGTAAAGCTGACATATTTGTTTTGGTACATGAATCTACGACGCCACCTAGTAACGAAAGCGCTAACTAACTGAAAATAATCACAGGCCTGCATATGGGAAATGTATTCAGTCGGACCACCTATACTTCTAACACCGTGGTGGTGTGTGCAATCGGGATTGTAGACAAACGGGATCATTCCGTAATCGAATTCAATGCGTTTCAGTGAAATTATTCAATGTATCACTGCGCATGCTGTGACGTTCGATTGACGTTCCTATGCTGGGTTCGGGGAGACGCTATTAGCGCTATTTGTGTCTCCATCGTCCATTAAATGTGAAACAAGGATAGTATAACACAAATAGAGTTGATAGCACGCTTCCCGAACGGAGCTCTAGAGTCCCGTATAGGGACTCTAGATGCTCCCATGTAAAAGCACCTTATCGTGAGTTTAGCATTCACCATAGTACACACGGTACTGCCAAAACACCCTATTCCTGTATGCTGTGTACATACAATAGTGTCGTGTGCGCAATGCGCCGTGTGCAATATGTTGGGTACAATGGGAGGGTTCCAATTGCACACATCGCATATTGCACACATGTATCGCTGATTGGCCAATTTAAAAATAAAATAATCTCATTGGCAAAACAGTGGAAAATTATTAGGCACCAGTTGATATGAGTGGTGTGTACAATCAGAACTGTAGGCAGACGGGATCCTCCCGTGTACAATCACGTCCTGTGCGCAATAGTGTCGTGTGTGCAATATTGTCCTGTGTGCAATATTGTCCTGTGTACAATACGCTGTGGACAATCACGTCCTGTGCGCAATAATGTCATGTGTGCAATATTGTCCTGTGTGTAATACGCTGTGGACAATAATGTCGTGTGTGCAATGTGCTGTGTACAATAATGTCGTGTGTGCAATGTGCTGTGTACAATAATGTCGTGTGTACAATACGCTGTGGACAATAATGTCATGTGTGCAATACGCCGTGTGCAATACGTTGTGTACAATAACGTCCTGTGCGCAATATTGTCGTGTGTGCAATATTGTCGCGTGTGCAATATTGTCGTGTGTGCAATCTGCTGTTTACAATAATGTCGTGTGTGCAATGTGCTGTGTACAATAATGTCGTGTGTGCAAAACGCCGTGTGCAATATTGTCATGTGTGCAATACGCTGTGTACAATAATGCCGTGTGCGCAATATGCTGTGTGCAATGTCATGTGTGCAATACGCTGTGTACATTAATGTCCTGTGTGCAAAATGTCGTGTGCAATAATGTCGTGTGTGCAATGCGCTGTGTACAATAATGTCGTGTGTGCAATGCGCTGTGTGCAATAATGTCGTGTGTGCAATACGCTGTGTACAA
>NW_017299881.1:0-2334 GCF_001594075.2 Trachymyrmex cornetzi | reverse complement strand
CCCAGATAGCACACGATATCATGCTAATATTCGATTTTTATCTTGAATGTACTGTTATTATCGAAATATAGCGTATACATCTACACTATATCCCAATAAAATCTCATTTCCTGTATATTGTTAAGATGTATACCAAATATACTGAGAAAATGTATAAAATATCGTATATATATCTTCTTGACACAAAATCGTATATTGTTCCGACATACTCAAGACATAGAAATGAACCATAATGTACACCATCTGCATACGTATACAATTCCGGTTCCGGCACTTCCGGCCAAAGTGAAAAGGATAACGACTGTCTTAAGTACAATCTTAAAATGTCAGCCTTTTCCTCTGACGCGACATTCACATAGACAGACGGCGGAGATTTTTAAGAGAGAAATACTTGCAAACAAATACAAAGCACACCACTATTCGTTGGTTGCGGTGTCCATTCTTATTGTTTTTTCATGCTCAAATGCAGTAAAACCCACGCTGAAAATTAATAATTTTTATCAAAGGTAATCGTTCTTCTATTACATTTATTAACATAATTAATGTATGTAATATTATATAAAAAGATCTGAGAAAATTAATTTTTCTAATATTTATATAAAATATATGTGATCATTAATATAAAATTATTATATTACAATATTGAGGTTATTTTTTTTTGCAAACTATAAACACATAGAATATAGATATAATTTTGTAGTAATAAATATGATCTAATGCGGATCTTGGACAGAGGTGTTAGATTGTAGACTGCATGCTTAAAACGCGGGGTAGGGGTTGGAAGGGATTTAGGAAGAAGCGGACTGCAGCCCAAGTTCCAACTTGTTGCCTAGCCAGCTTCTTCTTTAACACTTCAACCAATGATGCTCTTTAAGATCTGGGCACGCCAGCGATTTTCCCTTTTCATTCTCTCTAACCTTCTCGCCTTCACCAATGTGACAAGGACAGAGCGAGGAAAAAATTGTTGGCGTTCCTGGACCCCAAAGCGCATCTATGCCTTCAACCCCCACCACACGCCTTAAGCATATAGCAGAATTTGCAATCTAGGATTTTACGTGGTCAATAATATATTATCAATATCAATACTGACAATATATTATTATCATGGGTGCGTTCTGATATTTATTGCCAGTATTGAAACTGTACAGTATACGTTACATACGCTATAGATTTTCAGTATTGACAGTGAATATCGGAACGCACCCTATGTGTAGTTAATATTGAAGATAATCCAGATATTTGAATTCTAGAACATCAATATCGTTTATCATAGTGATACTGTATATAATCAATTAAACTAATTATAAGAAAAACCCTGTTTTTAATTGAAACAGATCTTAGTGCTTAAATATTATCTGTTTTGCCACTCAGATTTAATTTTACATATCTAACTCTGCAAATCGTACTGAAATCTTTTTTAGTCTTGAAACGCAAAGAATAGAGTCAGAGTAGTGATATCACAAATTAAATTGACTAACAATTTAATAATTTTAATACTGAGAAGCATCTTAAATGAAAATTAATTAATAATAATGCTTATAAATATCTTAAAACCTGTAAATAATTTTATGTATTATTACTACATATAATACTTACAAAACTGGTTTTAATCCACAGGATCACGTCATTGTCCCTCATTGTAATAAGTTATCAACTCAATTGTCTTTTGACACTAATAAGGATACACGGTTTTTAATTGTGAGTTTTCAATTGAATAGTTGCTTTCTGCAATTCAGTTGACGTTAAATAAAGAGTTCAGTTTCACAATTCACAAGATTTGCCAGATAGATAAGATTTATACAACTGTTATAAACTGTTTGTTTTTTTATATTTTTATTTTTCCATGTACAGAATATTTTGATAAATCAGTTTTCATCCACAGGATCATATTGTCATTCCTTTTATTATTGTGATCAACTCAATAATTATCTTTTGCAATTGAAGTAATGCTAAATAAGGATTCACGTTTTGTCATTGGCAGTTTTCAACTCAAAATCACTTGCTTTTTGCAATTCAGTGTTAACAATAAATATCGGGGGCAGGCTGAACTCTTTACCCACCTTTAACCTCAAATATATTTCATAGAGGCCCATCCGTAGATATAACTATTATTTCCCTTCACATTGCAGGAATATCCTCCATTTTAGGTGCAATTAATTTCATTTCCACTATTTTAAATATACATCAAAAAAAAATTTCTATAGATAAAATTCCCCTTCTAGTCTGATCTATTCTAATCACAGCTATCCTACTTCTTTTATCTCTCCCAGTTTTAGCCGGAGCTATTACTATATTATTAACAGACCGAAACTTAAATACATCCTTCTTTGATCC
>NW_017299880.1:43248-43845 GCF_001594075.2 Trachymyrmex cornetzi | reverse complement strand
CTCGATGCTTATTGGTTGTCGCAAAATCGCAGAGTCACAAGTTTTGGTTTCGACCAAACCTTGCGATTGCTGCTTGCAATCTTTTGTTAGTTCAAATGACAGGTAAAAATGAAAACTTCATAATTTAATATATAAATTTCAGTTGTTGATTTTGCTGAAATGTAAACTGTTAATTGTTTAGGATTTGAAGCAGCAAAAAGATTGCAACACATTACGACCGGAAATAGATACTCCTTACGATTATGCGATTAGCTGCTTGCAACTAATATAGAACCGGCTTTACTTAGCTGTAATGATTCGTAAGTAGGCAATTACAACTAACGTAGAGTGTTATGCACACGTTATATTATCTGTTGTATAAAAGCAATATAATTATTATGTATTTGTGTTTGCTGGGTAGGATGTTCTTGACCTACGAGATCATTTATTCTTGTAAGCAGGTAGAGCGGACTAAACTGAGTTGGGAAGTCTTTTACCATTTTAAAATTTTTTCAATACTTTAGGAGATATTAATTTCTAAATGTCACTAAATAAGCATTTATCGGCGCGGACTATCACCAAATAGGGTGGCACCCAGTTGGACACGGCTCAATTGGG
>NW_017299880.1:42625-43165 GCF_001594075.2 Trachymyrmex cornetzi | reverse complement strand
TGCCCAGGGGAGCCGTGGTCAATCGGGATCACTCCCTCATGAGAGGCGATCCCGTTGATCAAGGACACTCTGTATAATTATATATAATTTTATATAATTTTATATAACTAATATAAAATTTTGTAAAACTTTTCTTCTCCCGGGCAGTGAAACAAATAAAATAACCTTGTACAAAGTTAAGAATTAGAAAAGAAAGATGATTTATAGTATAGTAATCAAAAATTAAGTTTCCAATATGACATAAAATACAATGTATAAGTACCATATACTTATGTATCTAAAAGTTAAAACATACCGTACCAAAAAATAACTATACCCTCACAGCATCGGATATTACATTAAGGTTATAGGATGGTTACAATCTTACATAGTTTTGTGGAAAAGTCAATATCAGAACATTTCATATTATGTTGCACGATATTGATTTTTTTCGAAACAGGTCAACATTTCTTACGTTTTATATAATGTCGCATAAAGTTGATTCTTTTTAGCCAATTGTGCGTGCGTGCGTGCGTGCGTGCGTGCGTGCGTGCGTGCGTG
>NW_017299880.1:38711-42601 GCF_001594075.2 Trachymyrmex cornetzi | reverse complement strand
GAGAATGGGAATGGGATCGCATATGCTCATGCGTATGTAGCGATCATCTGATCGCAGCGAAGGACCCCGTACCATCTGCGTCGGACAGTAAGTTGCACCGCCCCTGGCTACCTTCTCTACGCGCTCAGTCATTCGCTAACTATTTCTTATTATAATTCAAAAACTAATCTTCTGACAACATTTTGGCGAAGGAAAAATCGTCTTAGAATTAAGTCAGGAATATGATATTTTAAGGACAATATGTTCATTTTGAATCACCCTGTATACAACGACGGGATACTTAAACCAGAGGTTTTTGGGATGTTGATGTAATCAGTTTGGAAGATCATTTTCATGTTACTGGGAGGTTAATGGTAAGTTTATTAATTTCCGTTTAATGTTACAATCTTACAAGGTCCTTAGCACATTGTAGGAATATTAATACCACCTATCATGCAAGGTTTCTGGGATGTTAATGTAATCAGTTTGGACGATTATTTTCATGTTACTGGGATTATTTTCATGTTACTTACCATTTTCATGTTAATGGTAGGTTTATTAATCTCCATTTTATGTTACAATCTTACAATTTAAAGTTACTGTAACCTTATTTCAATGTTGATGTTCTGTGAAGGTAGATACGGATATAGGTATATCCGCCTGTAAAGATCTAGGTAATGCACATTGGTACAACTAAAGTATCCAAATACTTTTATCTAGATACATTCCAACACTGGTAAGATGTGATAATAATAATACTCTACTGTCAGTTAAGTTAATATGATTGTGCCTACTTTACGGCATGATGGATGGCATGAAAAGAAGTTTAAATACCTGCACGAGAATACAAGTTTTTGATATCAATTGTATAATAATTTATTGTCATTTTTTATTAAGGTCAAATCTAAGAAATTTAATTTTTCACCCCCCACCACTATTGTAAAATTTAATCTGGAATAAAATTTATTAAATATATTTAGTAAAATATCAATGTTCTGTTCCTGAGTAGATATGGGGTTATCCCGATTGATCACGGCTCGATTGGACACCACCAATCACAGCGACCAGGTGCTTAGGAGCTTTGTAGTCTCAAGCGCTGTGAGTGGCTCGTATCCAATTGAGCTGTGTCCAACTGGGTGCCACCCGTAGATATAGGGCAATATCATCCACATATCTGTAGTAAAAATCTAAAATAATTAATGTAACAAATAATCTTTGTTAAACTTCAGTAACTATAAAATTCATATATATCGTGTCTTATAAATACCTTCCTGTTGAAATATTGTGAAATATAAGTGTATAAAATAAAAGTTTATTCGAAGCCACAACAAATATTAATATCAAAATCAAGCGTAAAAATAAAATGTGTTAAAATATAATACATAACAGAATTAAATACATTTTTCTTATCTTTAAACAATTAAATTAAAGGACTCTTTTAAATAACAAAAGTATCAAGAACATCGAGGGCAAATTAAAATCAAGTTTAAATATAGATATGTGTAATAAACGTTTAAAGTTTTAACATTCTGATAAATTGATATAAAATATATACTGAATTTAAAAAACTTAACGTTATACATTATATTACATTACATGTTTCAGCGTCAAAATGTTTCTTATCTTTATTTTTCCGTAGACGATATCATCTCGAATTTAATATTACGTTTTATCAATTTGTCGATTAGATATGTTTTACCGAATGCAGCACCGGGAGTAAGTACTCCTCCGCTGTAAAAATATTAATACATAAAAATAAAAAATAAAAATTCAACATGTAACTAATTGTCTTTTAATTGTCATTAATTATCTTAAGATATAAGTGAATAATTTTTAAATTTTCCAAAAATGACTACAATAGACATAAATGTTACATTGATAAGTAATTAATAATTTACTAACTTGTCAGGCATTTTATCAGTTTCGTTAAGGATTGTTATTGCCGATAAGATCATTGCGATGCTAGTCAACTCATATCCGGGAGAATCACTAGACATTCTAGTGATTACTTTTTTATTAGGTGGATCTGTGTGTTTATCGGTAGGTTCAGCCAATTTTTCAGTCCATCCACTAGCATTAAACGTAACAGAAAACTATGTTGGTTTCAGCATTTCCAGATTCGAACTAACGATACCAAGTGAAAACAGAGTTGGGTACTGTAAATATCGTATATTATTATCTTATATTATTTAAATGATTTTGACAATCGCGCAAGTACTTGCACACATACTCTTAGAAGTAAATTACGACCGCATGCTGTGCGAGACAAAACGAACATAAACATAGCGATAGTGGCCATCATCAGGAATTCGAAGAAATATCTAATAGTAAATACAAAATTTAAGAAAGATCTAATAGAGTAAGTACAGAATTTAACAAAAGTTATTTGTGTGTCAATATATTCATTCCTATCATACTAACTTCAATGTAACATAAAATTGAACTTGCGCAGGTCTCTTTTTATACTTCTCATATAAGAATCGCTGTGTACGAAGAGTTACTGAACGATCGATACTCGGAAATGGTAAGGACCATCCTTCAGAAACATCGCTTCGATGCAGCATACTTCTGCAAAATAAATGGAATTATTAACATTGCTTACCGTTATTGCAATAACTATTTCTTTGGTAAAACTACAGAATAGGGGACCCCCCTCCTATGACCTTGACCTTGACATATGTTGTTGTGGCTTAGCGCGGCACTGGCGCGCGGCGCCTGCGACCGCCGCCGCGTGGCGGCCACGCGGTCGAGCGCCAGCCCGCATTCAAGATTGATCTAGCGGTCAATATAAGAGACCACCCACGCATCAATCGACATCGAAACTGGAATCTCAGAGAGAGCTCCTAGGGCCTCTGAATCTAGCAGATCATTTTTTGTACCGTGAAGTGGGCCCCTCGGGCCTTCACGTCAACAAAGCAGACTCTCTTTACAGGGTCTTTTATCTGTACCACGGAGGGAGCTCTCACGGGCCTCCGCTACTCCTCGGAGCGAGCTCTCACGGGCCTCCGTTCCTGGCAGGAAAGACCAGCCGCGAAAAAGGCGCCGGGACCACTTCGGTCCCCCAAGACCACTCTCCTTGGAGGAGAGACCATTGGACGAGGGTATCACCTTTGTGCGGTGGCACTTGATCCCACTGGACCAACCGGACGAGCCGGGAGCAGCAGCAGCTATCGGAGATCCCAGACGACGCCCTGTCTGCGACGCAACGACTCAGACTTGGTCACCGCTAAAGGAACTCTGCGAGATTCGACCGCCCATCAGTCCACTGCCGAAGACGCCGCAGAAGCCGAGGACACCCGGGCGTAAGCGGGCCAAATGGATCAATCCTAAACTACAACAACAGCTGTTTGGATCCGACACGAACAGTGAATAGT
This sequence comes from Trachymyrmex cornetzi, assembly GCF_001594075.2. Taxonomy (NCBI): domain Eukaryota; kingdom Metazoa; phylum Arthropoda; class Insecta; order Hymenoptera; family Formicidae; genus Trachymyrmex; species Trachymyrmex cornetzi. The sequence goes on along the minus strand of NW_017299880.1, from coordinate 39,248 downwards.
ACACACTTACACCCAGCGTACACGCGCCGCAAGGCGCCGTAAAGCATTCCATATAGTACCAAAAGGTACTTCTGTACATAGTGTACATAAAGTTTGAATAAAGATCACAATATAATTTTAATTTGTGGTACCCGTCCACAGTTGTCAAGGTCATGACCCTGAGTAACTTACGCCAAGTTTTAACCGTCGCTCGTCCTTCGTTAAAAAGTTGTTAACAAAAGAAGTTCAGCTATATATGTATCTCGAACATTTAATTTCGTTACGAATTACTTTTTTCTCACTTAAATAATGCCATAAACGATCAACATTATATGTAATATTCAAAAATTCGTGTAAATGCATATTGGACAGTACAGTAACTGTGTATCAGTAACAAATATGCTTAGAACATATACTACTGGAAGGAGAATAGGGCGCTGAACGTGATGTCAACATCTATGCGAGAGAGAAAGGTATAGAGTAATATATGCGCAATGCGCATGCGTCAGTGCCATCGTATGTGTGAAATGAATTGTACAGTTGTGTTAGTGTTCTCAC
>NW_017299880.1:37706-38080 GCF_001594075.2 Trachymyrmex cornetzi | reverse complement strand
AATATTACTCTATACCTTTCTCTCTCGCACACATGTTGGCATCACGTTTGGTATACGGGTAGCATAGGCAATTCCCCTTCCAGTAGTATATGTTCTAAGCAAATATGACTCTGAAAGAATGTTATATTCGACTGAGGAAATCAAACAAAGTTTGCTTCACGCTTCCAAACAGTGGAAAATGGGGTAGGAGTTGCTTCACGTGAAAATCATGTGTCTTCATGCAGGGGGGAGGGGGGGGTGAGAGTCGAAGATGAGAGTCGTGCGCCCCTGAAGCAGGGGGGAGGGGGATGAGAGTTGGAGGTGAGAGTCGTGCGCCCCTGAAGCAGAGGGGAGGGGGTGAGAGTCGGAGGTGAGAGTCGTGCGCCAATGAAAGG
>NW_017299880.1:33917-37115 GCF_001594075.2 Trachymyrmex cornetzi | reverse complement strand
CTATTGTATAACCATTGAATTACCTGTTCTTCAGCAGTGACATCAACATAATGAGTACGAGTAGCAATGCATGTTTTGATAACGGATTCTCCATAAAATCTGTATGGACCACAACAATTGACAAGTATCTTTGCTCGCTCTGTCATTTTCTTGAGAGATTCCTCATCTTTTACATCAGCCAGAATAATAGGCACATCCACTAATAAGATATATATAATATGATAACATTTGCTAATAATAAATAAAATGATTTACTATTATAATTGGAATAATTGGAATATTTATTCTAAGTTTTAAATGTACCAATATCTGAGGCAAATTCCTTAACAACTGCGTCTAAAGCTTCTTTCCTACGACCAGCAATACCGAACTTCATTTTCTGATCCTTATACATATGAGTTGCATTTTTCACTACATATTTTCCAGTATGTCCAGTGGCGCCAAATATTACTATATCTAAACGATCATTTGCCATTTTTCTGTAATCTATAGCAAAATATCATTAAAATCATTAATGTTTTTTACAACTTTACATTTAACTTGACAAAAATATCTTTTATTAATATAAACAATAAAGAGCATACAGCCACGCAACAATAGATGTTTTTAGCAAAAGTCATATACTTCAAATTCTAACAAGGAAAAATAAACGTTTCGATCAATATTTGATCATCAGTACAATACGAGTATATAAAAGAATGTTACAAAAAATAAAAAAATACTTGACAATAAATCGATAGTCCAGAATAGATAGTGACAAAATTTAACATTCGCTTATGTAACGAGTTGTTACAATTCAGTCCAAAAATTAAAAAGCCAAATTACAGTCACATATGAAACAAATTTATATTGCAAAATAAAGTCCTTTTCTAATAGTTATTTCCGACTTCGAGTGTGAAATACGTAATTTCCAAATTCTAATTAAAAATCGAAAAAAAAAACAAAAATTTTTTATATATTGTATAACGTTACCTATTAATAATAAAAAGAATCGATTTAGATTCGTAGCTGAAATCGCTTACCACGTATTTAGTGACACGAGTTCTCGAAAAAGTAAATTCGCAGATATAGTGTACAATTAAATCAAGTTCTGGCCACAATTTGGAAAGAACTATTCTTGACAAAAATGTGATGACAACGTAGTAAGCGACAATCTTTATAAAATTGTGTAAGGAAAGGAGAGGGAAGAAGAGTAGAGGGGGAAAGAACTATTGGTGAGTAGAGGGGATATTTCCAAGGATAGGAAGGTAGATTTCAGGAAAGCGTTCTGTGTCTCTGCTTATTTAAACCCATTTTTTGTCTTTTGATATGTATCATCTCTGAGACCAATCTTTTATAAAAAGATTGTTCGGAATCAAGAATAATAGTATTATCCCAATCCATCCTATAATTATGATCTAGCGTGTGATGAATCTTTTATTAATGCGAAGATAATCAAACGTGATTTAACATATTGAACAAACTGATGCATTGTATGAATTGTCTTACATATTTGGCATACATTTGCTGACATAAAAATAGTACACGTTACAAATGCAACAATATAATTGCTTATCCATGCAATCAGTTGACGAAATTTAAAAAAAAAACGGTTAGCAGTATATAGCGGTACGTTATGCTGTCGGCAAAACGGCAGCAACATAACAATAAGGAATGATTAATCATTCCACCTTGAGCATTATACGGGGTCTACAATAGAAATCATAAGATTTTAAGTCATAGAAAATTGACCAATCATTGATTATTCTTCTTATATTCGACTGTGATTGGTTAATTTTCTACGACTTAAGACCCTGTGACCGCTACGATTTCTATATTCTCGACCACACGTTATGAAAATATGATGTTAACAAAATATATGTAACGATATCCATAGGTTGCGTATATTATGTCTTCAAGCTATGAAGTTTTTTAATCGATGCTATCATAGTTCGTTGCTAAGTTTATTTTAAATATGAATTTGGTTGTCCCATTATATTTTTTATTTGACACATATCCTTTTGCTGTCTCAATTAATGTTATTTACAATAACGAGAAGAATAAAAGGCACATAAGAGTCAAATATAATAAAATATATTAAAACATGAAAAATCAAAAATTAATAAAATATTCTATAATCGATTAAAATATGACATGTTTTGGTCTCATGATTGAGCCTTCATCAGGTATACACACAATAGATGTTACATTCGACGAAAGCAGTCAAAAAGATAGAAAAATTATACATAAAGTAATGATAGCCAGTGAGATGCTTTGCTGAGAAACGGAAATCACTCGCCAACGGCTGGATGACCGGTTGTTTGAAATTATCCGGAGTTCTGGTAACAATCAAGTTAGAAATAAATTACGAGAACAATAAAAAAATTGAGTAAAATCGTCACTCTAGTCAAAACAACTCACCTAACTGGCCATAAAATAAAATTTCACATGTCGACAAGATGTTCGTCAATTTCTAAATTATTAAGCGTCAGTGTGTTAGTCCCTAGTAAAATAATTAGTCACAATATAAAATTAAAGATGTATAAAGATAATAAATAGTGTATGAAATATATTAAAAATAGGGGAAAGTGGGCGAATTGTGCGCAGCGGGTAATTGTGCGCATCCTGGTTTGGTACTTTGCCGATAGATGGAGACATCGCTGTGATGAAATTTTTACGCAGGAGGTCGTCCTCTTAAGTTATAACCACAAAAGATATGACGTAAGTACATTGATTAAGATAAAAAAGTGAAAACATACATTTTCTTGTTATTTCAGCGTTCAGAAAATAAGATGGTAAGTCCGTATTTTTAATTTGTTGGTTTAAAGTTGCATACGTTATTAAAGTACGTTATTATGTGCGCCTTTCGACCCGTTATTTATTAAGTTTGGTTAACTAGTACTGAAGTAATTGTATTTCATATAGAGTCAGATCATGGCGGGTAACTGTGCGCAGGCGGTTTGAAATGCGCACAATTACCCATCTTCAATAGACTATATAGCTATTTTCCAGTATACACAAGTTAAACTGAATTTGAAGTGAGCTGAGTATTTTATACTCAGATTATGATGTTACTACTTGTTTACTTTTATAAAAAGTTATCACATGTCAACATAGGTTCGTAACCCCACTTTGGATTGATTTTACGAGACTCAGAGAGGTTAGTTTTATATTTTTGCTAAATATATATAATATATGTAATATATATTTATATTACAA
>NW_017299880.1:32910-33458 GCF_001594075.2 Trachymyrmex cornetzi | reverse complement strand
TGGTGATGATTGTGCTGTGGTGCATCGACGACCTTTTATGATTTATACGGTAATAATAAATCGAAGGCTTCTTTCAATATTTAACAAGTTAATGAAAAATTTTCAATGTGAGCCAACACAAGATGTTCCTTTGTGAAATAACTGTCATATATTATAAATCTATAGTATAAATTACAGACGTTACGACATCATTATTGCGTCCTCTTTAAATGTAGGAATAACATATTCTAGATGTAGTAAGCGTCCCAATGAAATAAAGTCAAGTTTCTTACTATACCTAGAATATGGTTAATACATTTGAAGCAAACACAATAATGATGTCTGTAATTTATACTTGTTATTTATAATTATTTATTATTTATTTAACTCTAATGATATGTATCATGTGTATAAAAGATTCTCTGTATAAAATTTTAAAATTATATATAAACTTACTTTTTTAAAAAAAAGGTAAAACAAGCAATAAGCGTTGGTGAAACTGGCCCAAATGATGCTTCTCGTAAAGAATCTCCATTTGGGCCAGTTTCACCAACGCCAATTACTTAATC
>NW_017299880.1:32182-32507 GCF_001594075.2 Trachymyrmex cornetzi | reverse complement strand
CAAGTTAAATTCTACTATCAGAATGAAAAGTAAAACTGAAGTGATACTATCTTTATTTATTATTTACTTAATCCAAATAGTACTATCTTTAATTATACAATAAAATCTAAGTATACGTATACTTATTGAGGAATCTTCCTATTCCAATCCAAATGGTTTAAATTCCTCTTAAATGAAATCATTATATCACAATTCATTCAAAGATGTTTCCTCTTCCAACTAAAGTAGTGGTTATTTAATTCTCCATCAAAATATTATACAAAACATCACAAACTTGCGTTACCTTGCTCAATTTAAATGTTACCACAAAAATTAAAGAATTAAC
>NW_017299880.1:31473-31954 GCF_001594075.2 Trachymyrmex cornetzi | reverse complement strand
TTTCGAAAAATAAGAAAAATAAAAACCATCCCCAATGAGAGTTAATATATCTAGCATGTGTATATATGATTGAGTTATAGAGTCGTGTAAATTATGATGGTTGTGAATGCTATTAAGTTTAAATCAAAGAAAAATAAATTTAGACTTGTAAGACATGCATTATGAAAGAGAATTTATTATTACTTTTATTAGATTACAATAATATTGTTATTGTTACTTTTAAATTATATACAATTATCTTTTATAATTTATTTTCATTTTATACGGTTAATTCTTTAATTTTTGTGGTAACATTTAAATTGAGCAAGGTAACGCAAGTTTGTGATGTTTTGTATAATATTTTGATGGAGAGTTAAATAACCACTATTTTAGTTGGAAGAGAAAACGTCTTTGAATGAATTGTGATATAATGATTTCATTTAAGAGGAATTTAAACCATTTGGATTGGAATAGGAAGATTCTTCAATAAGTATACGTATAC
>NW_017299880.1:29509-31056 GCF_001594075.2 Trachymyrmex cornetzi | reverse complement strand
ATTGAATTTAACTTGGCGCCAATTGTTGATATCAAATCTTTTATACAAATGATACATATCATTAGTTCTACTAAACAGCAAACGTGATTAGTTATCAGATTCACCGCTGATTAAGTAATTGGCGTTGGTGAAAATGGCCCAAATGGTGATTCTTTCCGAGAAGCACCATTTGGGCCAGTTTCACCAACGCTTAGCGCTTTTTTTACCTTTTTTTTAAAAAGGTAAGTTTGTATATAATTTTAAAATTCCATAGAGAAAAATTTTTATACACATGATACATATCATTAGAGTTAAGTAAATAATAAAAAAAGATTGAGTTTTACTCTTTAATTTGGTAGAATTTAATCAGAAGACACGGCAGTGTCTTGGGGCAAGTTAGCACGCGCAGTGATATAAGCGTTGTGTTCGTCATAGTTCGTTACGGTTAAAAATTAATAATTGTTAATAAAATAATTATTAATAAATAGTTTTTCGATAAATATTGATTAATATACAGAGTGAGGAAAAAATATGGAGTGTCGAACGGTCGTTGAAATAAGATGGCTCATTTCAGCGACCGTTCGATTCACTAGCACGCAGTGGTGCTCCGCGCGCGACCCGGGATCGCGCCCGAACATCCGGGCCCTAGTCATTGCGATCAATTTGTTTCGGATAAATAAGAAATTCTCTAATCTTTCTCCTTCCTTTTCGTTGCCTGTAAATTTAAGACAACAATGTTCACCGTGATAAGAATAAGAAATTATAACAGAAATCAATTAAGGAAGAATGACCAATGTGACCCAACATAAAATGTTTTTTGCGAAATAATAACTGTCAAATTATAAATCATAAGTATAAATTACAGACGTTTCGACATTATTATTGTGTTTGCTTCAAATCTATAAACCATATTCTAGATATAGTAAGCAAGTTTACTTTATTTCATTGGGACGCTTACTACATCTAGAATTTAAAGAGGACACAATAATAATGTCGAAACGTCTGTAATTTATACTCTAGATTTATAATATATGACGGATATTTCACAAAGGAACATCTTGGCTCACATTGAGAATTTTTCGTTAACTTATTTGTTAAATATTGAAAGAAGCCTTCGATTTATTATTACCGTATAAATCATAAAAGGTCGTCGATGCATCACTGCACAATCATCACTAATGTCACATATTTATAAAAAATTTCTCTAACTAATCTTTCTCCTTCCTTTTCGTTGCCTGTAAATTTAAGACACAATGTTCACCATGATAAGAAATTATAACAGAAATCCATTAAGGAAGAATTTACCAATGTGAGCCAACACAAAATGTTTCTTGCGAAATAATAAGTGTCATATATTATAAATCACAAGTATAAATTACAGACGTTTCGACATCATCGTTGTGTTTGCTTCAAATGTATAAACCATATTCTAGAGATAGTAAGCAAGTTTACTTTATTCCATTGAGACGCTTACTACATCTAGAATTTAAAAAAGACACAATAATAATGTCGAAACGTCTGTAATTTATACTCTAGATTTATAATATATGACAGATATTTCACAAAGG
>NW_017299880.1:27525-29392 GCF_001594075.2 Trachymyrmex cornetzi | reverse complement strand
ACAATCATCACCAATGTCACTGCGGTCGACTTGTTTCGGATTAATTAGAAATTCTTTATTCTCTAACTAACCACCTTCTTTCTCCTTCCTTTTCCTTTCCTGTAAATTTAAGACAACAATGTTCACCATGATAACAGAAATCAATTAAGAGAGAATTACCAATATGAGCCACCACAAATTGTTTTTTGCAAAATGTCATATATTATAAATCATAAGTATATATACTCGTATATATATATTACAGACGTTTCGACATCATTATTGTGTTTGCTTCAAATGTATAAACCATATTCTAGATATAGTAAGCAACTTTACTTTATTTCATTGGGACGCTTACTATATCTAGAATATGTTATTCCTATATTTAATAATGATGTCGAAACGTCTGTAATTTATCATGATTTATAAAGAAAATTCCTTACTTACGTGTCCTCTACTATTTATGCCATCGATGTGACAGTTTTCCTAACCTAATCATCAGCCACAGAAAACGGACACATGTGTGATGTGACCATGCACATTGCCAGCGCCATATTTACCTCTAGCGCCGAAAAATCCAAAGGTCATATCCCCCACCCCATAGCCTTGTCGACGACGACGACGATGACGTTTATTAAATGAAAAGTTTCAATTTCGGATTTTGCATCATTTTACATCGCAATATCTCCGCTCGTAGAGCACGTAGAAAAAAAACAAAAACACTTTCATTATATATTCCGAGCGGATGCCATCGATTGAGCACACTTAGAACTCAATCGGGACAGCCGTTATTGAGATCCCATAATCGCCGTCTGGAAATCTTGACAGATTCGTATATAGTATCCACGGCAGTGTCTCTGCGCTTGGCTTAGCGCCGAGACACTACCAGTGTCTCCAGATTTTATAATAAAAACTTTTTACTATGAAAAAGTGTAAAAATTACGTTATATATAAAAATAAACGCATATTTAATCTATTTATCTGGGTGTATGACATTATTTGTTCCTTTCTTATTATCGTAACACTATCATATTACGCGCGCCGCCAGCATCTTCGCGTTCGATGGTACTGTGACACATCGTACCCTTAGCGGCCACACCTCAGCCCGGCCATATCGCGGCCACACCGGGGTACATACTCACCCCACGCTAAAAAAATTAGTTGTACAAGATATATGAGTATTTTAAGATTTCTAATCAATTGTTTCATGTTTGTTGAACAGTTCTTCAACATTTCTAATGATTTATATTAGTCAATTTATAAATGGCGCTCTAAAAATTGGTCATATATGTGAAGTTTCGGCAAAAATGATTTTTTTCAGAAAAAAATTCATTACTCCGCCATTTTTCAATATTAAGGGGATGCTGGAGTGTCCTGTTTTACCATTTAATTTTTGAAGACTCTTTTCTCTTAATTGTGTTTATGGATTGAAAAGTCCTTCTCCACAATTAAAGTATCGATAACAACACAGGCTGCCAGCTACAATTTAATACGAAAAATGAAAGAAAATTTAAAACTTACAGTTTTGTTATCGGCTTCTGTAGTCGACACGTCACAATATGTGCTGCATATAAGAGTTTCAGATTTTACCTGTTTAAAATAAGTAGCTAGCAGCCTACAGAAAACCTCGAAGAACAATACTATGCCTGTACAAATGAGCTGGGAGCTTTAGTATAAGAGGAAAGAGTCGCCAAAAATTTCGTTCGTATGCTACGAATAAAACTGACGTGGAGCCATGACACCGAACACTATTTTAGTTCCTCGATATTGCGACAGCGGCGCTGTCATAAAATGTTCCTTGCTGGATCACAGAAACGATCAGAATTATCGACCTACTCAGGCCCGTAACAAGTTTCTTACGTGCCTTGGACAAAATATTTTCTCCTGA
>NW_017299880.1:21431-22418 GCF_001594075.2 Trachymyrmex cornetzi | reverse complement strand
ATATATACATAAAGTTCTAATATTGCGTACAGATAATCTGCATAATTATCTCATGAGTAACTTTTATCTGTTTATATAATGCGTGCGTGTGTGTGTTCACATAGTACAATATACATACAATTTTCTATATTGGAATATAAGTTGACATGTCAGTGATGTAAATACTACAAGTATCTATCTCTTTTTATTAGGCAGAGCAAAAAGAGATACATCATGTATGTGCAATGTCGTATTCATTTATTGATAATATATTCTAACCTAAAATGGCATTGGACGTAAGAAAAAAGTGCTACTACGGCTTTGTATCGATATAACTATTAGTAAAAAATCTGTACTTTATGTATTTTACAGATTTTTAGTACTGGTGGTAGTTATATATTGGAACGCGGCCTATATTGCATGTGTATAATACAACTGTATTTCTAAGGCCCGATTCCACAAATATAAGATTAACTTCAATCCCGGTTTATTTTTCTTAATTTTAAAATTAGAAAATTTTCCAAAATAAAATAAATCTTACATTTGTGGGATCGAGCCTAATACATGTTTTCGTCCCTGAGCAAGATGGTAATGTAGGAAACGGAATAAAAATATCGATAATTAATCGATCGAATTTCCTGCATGATCATGTTAACCCAGAGGGCGTAAGCATCTTATACATTGGAAATGAAAACCTGTAATATCGACCTTGATTAACTTCGACCGTCGCTCCAGCATCCCCTTAAGGGCTAAAATTTTAGGATTGTACGCACAGGATACACCACTACCATAAAAAAATAACAGTATACGCCGATCTTTCAAAAAGTATATTTATTTTACAAAATTACTTGAGGGAAAAATGAAAAAAATGATAAATCATAAAATTTGTTTATTTTGTGTTGCATTATACTTTAAATATTTTTTTACGTACAAAAAACGTTACTATTGTTTTTATTATATTAGAACAAATATATTATATATATTATTATATATATAATATATTATATA
>NW_017299880.1:20742-21280 GCF_001594075.2 Trachymyrmex cornetzi | reverse complement strand
GCCGAGCAACGGTTGCGGCCACACCGGGATGACTATTCACCCCACGTCGAGAAAACGAACGCTCAAAGCGCCGCCATGCGATTTTTCGGCTTCCTATGTAATGGAGTCACATCTCACACGTGAATACTAGTGACAGATGTCGATACTTGTATAAATTTCAAATGTTTTAGACCTCTAATTTCACTTTTCCTAAGCCTGAGGTACAAAGTCACCCCGTGTGGCCGCTAAGGAATCATTAAATAAAAAACGTATGATAAAATATTTTTGCGTGCGAGAAGAAGATACAACAGGAGTGACAACGCGGCGGGAAAGATGACAAACATAAGAGGAAGAAGAATGGTAAATATATGTAGTAAGTGTATGCAAGTATTTGTTGCCAATGCATTTTTGAAGAGGGCGGTGGGCGGCGGCGGAAAAAATATAGAACGCATAGCGGCATCGCTGTTTATGTAAACCGAGCAACTAGGGCCCCAACTATATGTTTACACAAACAACGATGCCGCCGACTGGGGACCTTCCCGCGCCTTCTCCGCGCTAC
>NW_017299880.1:2206-20486 GCF_001594075.2 Trachymyrmex cornetzi | reverse complement strand
AAAATAAAATTTTTTATGTAAAAATACTTGGCGCGCTACTAGACCTCAAAATATAATAAGATGATCATCAAATAATATCGAATAAAAAAAATAATGAAGAGATTAAGTAAGAAAATGAGGTGGACTAACAATGTATAGTGTGTGTGCGTGTGTGCGTGCGTGTGTCGTGCGTGCGTGTGTGTGCGTACAAGCAAATAATTAAAAATACCAAATATGAAAAGTAATGAAGAGATTTAAGAAAGAGAATTAGTAATATACAGCGTGTTCATATGTGCGACCAGATTTAGATAGGTATGCAGCTTAGATTTAATATAGAATACGTATTTATATGGCGTGTGCGTTATATATTGTAAAAGCGTACAAGACTAGTATAGAAATAATGATTTCAGATTTGTAAGACGTGCGGTTTAAGTTAAATTTAAAAGTAGATTTAAAATTAATTATAATCTTAATTGTGTGTGTGTGTGTAATTGTGATTGTAATTTTAATGTTAATTATTGTTAATTAAACAGTAAACATTGTTTATTTCTTTTATGTAACATTTACTTATTATATTTTGAGGTCTAGCAGCGCGCCAAGTATTTTTACATAAAAAATTTTATTTTAATAAAATTTTCTCATTTTGTGATGCTTCGTCTTTAATTTTTTTTAGATTAAATGTTGTATTCCATTGCAAATATAAAAGACTCTTGAATAGAAAGATAAAGGTACGTATCATTTTGTCTCGTTAATTAAATGTTATATTGCAATAAAATATATGTTCTTTTCGCAATTTACAAAATACAATAGCATATGTTATATGTTGCAAGAAATTATATATTCGTTTGCAATTGGCGTAATTTAAAGATTTGATTTCATTTCTTTTTTAATACATGCATACGTACTACTGAGGGGTAATTTATAATAAAAAATTAACAACATTACCACTTGAACTATATTATTTATGTAACGATTTTTTTTTAGTTTATGTAAAGTACAGTTTTTTATGGAAGGTACATGCACACTTGGCGCCTTTTTTTTACCTTTTTTTAAAAAGGTAATTTTGTTAAGATAGAATGTAACACGGGATAAATAAATTTAATAATTTCGGTCAAATTTATTTATTCCTTTGTAAAAAGGCTGTGGGTGTTTGACGGATAGCTTAACATTTCTTTGCGTATAGATCTTACGAATTTTACGTGGTATACATTAAGTTCGCTTTCCATTACAAAGATTGTTCTTCTCTGTATCGGATATTTCCACGTAGCACATCAGCGCTTAAAAAGCGCTAAAAAAGCGCTTCTGCGGGTGCATAAATCTAGCAGTTTTTAACGCTTTAAAAGCGCATCACCGCTTTAAAAGCGCTATCAAAATCCACTATAAAAAGCGCACTATTAGCGCAAATAATCTGCGCAAAATAAATGCAGTTTTATAGCACATTTATAACACTTTCCGCGTAGCACAGCAGCGCCTGCAAAGCGCTCGGAAAGCGCTATAAAAGCGCTATGAAACTGCATTTACCCTGTGCTTTGCAGGCGTTGCTGCATGGAATTTACTCTCCAGATAGAAAAAATTTGAGAAGATTGAAATAACAAAATAGTTGCAATATGTTTTATAATATTTTATTACAAACATGTAAACAATAATATGTAAATGATAATTTACAAGAATATAACAAGAATATATAACAAGAATATATCTTCCATAGTTAATCAACATATAAGTTTTTAAGATATAGGTAATTGTATAAAAGAATTTTTTATTTTTATTAAAGTGTTAGCTCTATATTTGAATAATTATTACAACAAGATTTTTTATTTTAGTTCGGTAATTATAACTTATAAAATATAATTAGACAAAATTAACTTGATAAACTGTATCGCAAAATTTGGATATTATTGATTGATCGAAAAGTACAAGTAAAGAACTAAGAACTAAATCTTAAACAGTATTTAAACAGTATTACTTAACAGTATTTAAACAGTATTACTTAACTTAAACAATATTTTATTAAGTAGAACGGACAAAATTTAAGCGCTAATAATTTTACAATAATAATATAAGCAAAAAAGTACAAAAATAGATTAATAACCAAGCTCTAGCGAATTAAATCAAACTATGAAATTGCCTATATGAGCCGACATTGGATGGATTTGTGTATATAAATTTATTCAAGTGTTACAAATTTAATATATGGTTGGATTGCCATTTGGATCCTTTTCAATAACAGTGGTAGACTATCCTATGTGGTAGGACTATTATTCAAAAGGATCTAAACGGCGATCGAAACGTATATTACATTTGTCACATTTGAATAAATTTATATACATAAATCCATCCAGTGTCGGCTCTTATAAGCAATTTTAAAGTTTGAATAATTAATAAAACTATAAAATATGTATTACAGGCAATAGGAGTCGACGCTGGTTATCAGTTAGCGCAATTTTTCTTAATACTAAATATACAGGATTCCCACAAAAAATGAATTTTGAAATTCCCTGACATTTCCAGGTTTTTCAGATGAGAATGAAGAATTTTCCCTGACCAATATAAAATATTGATTGTCGGACCTGATGTAAATCAGATTTATTGAGGTTTTTAAAAAAAGAGAGGAACATTATGTGAATAGAAATAATTTAATTACGGCAAAGTTAAAGAAGCGATATGTTGGGTAATTGAGATTCGGATAATCAAGGTTCTATTATGTATGTAAATTTTAACAATAACGTTTAGAAACAGGAGTAGTAGGAAAATTAGCCTTTATTACTAGACGAAAATCTAAAAGACAAAGTATAATAAAATCTTGTATAAATTCAGGCCAAAATGAAACAAATAGGTATTGAAAAAAAGAATGCAATTATAACGAAAAAGGTAATCAAATAAAAAGTGAATAAAATATAAATTTTAATCATTTTATTATAAATTTTAATTATTTTATAAATCATTTTCATAAATCAAAAAAAATAAATATATAAATTATTTTAAATTTAAAAAATTAAAGTATTATAAATTCTTTTATAAATCAAAATAATACATTTGATAAAATATATATTTAATTGTAACTTGAATGACAATTAAATTTAAGTTTCGTATTAAACTACACTATTCAACAAAATCTAGGGAACACTTTCGAACACGCTAAAAATTGGGCAATATTCAGAACACCATAATTCAATGAAAAATCATCGCAGACAAAAAATTAAAAAAGCATTTTAAAGATTGAAATCTCTACTTTCAAAATGTATAATTGAAATTTCAATATGACTGATACCTTACGGAGTTATACGCACACAAATGGATATCCGTCAAATCTAAAAATTTTTTACAAAGTTTACAAAAGTCTATGGCGTGAGGTAAAAATTACATGAAAATGCGGTTTACAGCAGTCGAAAGAGTTAATCTTTACCTTTAATTTGTTTTTTTATTAAACATGGTACGATTTTTTTTCACCGAATTATTGAACGATGAAGCAAAAAGTGATCACTTCTACTTTAACGTTCAATAACTCGGTGGAAAAAAATCGTACAACAATCAATAAAAAAGGAAATTGAAGGTAAAGATTCACTCTTTCGACTGCTGCAAACCGCATTTTCGTGTAATTTTTACCTCACGCCATAGACCTTTGTAAAGTGTGTACAAAATTATACGATATGTTTTAGATTTGACAAATATCCATTTGTGTCCGTATAGCTCCGTCAAAGATCAGTTAGATTGAAATATCAATTACTGATTTTGAAAGTTGAAATATGAAATGCTTTAAAATGCTTTTTTAAAAATCTCATTATGACCATTTTTGACGAAGTTACTCTAACCTGAAGTTAAAAGATCATTATGTGATGTCTTTTTTGAGAATTTTCGAAGTGCTCTTGCCATTTTCTGAAAAATAGTGGTTACCGCCGACATTAGCGTAACCCAATGTGCACCACGTGGAGGTTGTCGGTCGGAATTTGCACATCATGTGTGTTTGTGTGTGTGCGTGTGTGCGTATGTGGTCATGTGCGCGCGCGTGTGTGTGTAAGGTGATGAGATGAGCATTTATGTGTATGAGGGTGTATTTAATATTGTGTGTTTCCTCCTCTCTGATTGATGACCGCTTGCTATCGTTGTCGCATGTTTACACATCTCTGGATGAAGGCTACTGGAATTTCGTTCCAAATCTGCCTAGGCGCTTTTCACAGCTCATATAAATTTCGTGGCTGTTCTTCGCGGTGTCTTAATCGTCGTTCCATCTCGTCCCAAATGTGTTCAATCGGATTAAAATCCGGGCTATTAGCAGGATGATGGAGCAATGTGATGCCATGTCGTTCAAAAAACCGCTGCGTTACATTTGCCGTATGGGGCCGAGCATTGTCCTGCATGAATATAAAATTTCGACGTAACAGATGCTGCAGAGGCAAAACTTGAGGCCGGAGAACATTATTCACGTAGCGAATAGCCATCATTGCTGGAGGTGGCAAAATTACTAATTCTGTTCGTCTCGTCATCGAAATGCATCTCCATACCATCACTGAACCGCCGTTATGAGCTCTTATTCGCATAACGCAGCGTCGATCATAACGCTCCCCTTGTCGGCGCCAAGTGCGTGTGCGAGCATCATTGCCGTAAAGGCAGAAACGCGACTTGTCCGAAAAATAAACGTTTTTCCATTGCCTCGCGGTCCAATTTATGCGATTTTGAGCAAATTGAAGACGAGCCTGACGATGTGCAAGTGTAAGTCTTGGCACCTGTGCACGAGAGCGAGAACGAAGACCCACCTCTCTTAAGCGACGACGAATCGTTTGTTCGCTGACATGATGTAAAGTAGGAACTTCACGTCGAACACACCTTGCAGTAATCGTTCGTCTTCTCAAAACGTGGCGAACAATTTCTCGATCTTGTCGAACTGTTGTTATACGATGACGGCCATTTCCTTGACGTCTCGTGTATTGTCCTGTCTCTTGATATCGTAATCACGCTCTATTTATTACAGATACGGATACACCGACACGTTGCGCTACATAACGCATACTGTACCCTTCTTCCAGAAGTGCGATTATGCGGGCAACTTCGAATGCTGACAAGTGTTTGCGCGGCATTTTGAAAATTTGCAATATGCGACTATCTTTGTTACAAAGCGCGAACTTCTCAATAGCCTCAAGAAAAGAGAAGACTTTAAGTTCGCGCTAAGCGAGTTCAAGAATGTGCGTCTATAAGCTTTGCGTTAGAGCCATCTTCAAGTCTTCTTTTTTCGCGCTAACCCAAAATTCTCGTGGTGCACATTGGGTTACGCTAATGTCGGCGGTAACCACTATTTTTCAGAAATTGGCAAGAGCACTTCGAAAATTCTGATCAAAAAAGACATCACATAATGATCTTTTAACTTCAGGTTAGAATAACTTCGTCAAAAATGGTCATAATGAGATTTTTAAAAAAGCATTTTAAAGGTTGAAATCTCAATTTTCAAAATTAGTAATTGATATTTCAATCTAACTGATCTTTGATGGAGCTGTACGGACACAAATGGATATTTGTCAAATCTAAAACATGTATAATTTTGTACACACTTTACAAAGGTCTATGGCGCGAGGTAAAAATTACACGAAAATGCGGTTTGCAGCAGTCGAAAGAGTGAATCTTTACCTTCTATTTCCTTTTTTATTGATTGTTATACGATTTTTTCCACCGAATTATTGAACGTTAAAGTAGAAGTGATCACTTTTGCTTCATCGTTCAATAATTCGGTGAAAAAAAATCGTATAATGTTTAATAAAAAAGCAAATTAAAGGTAAGGATTCACTTTTTTGACTGCTGTAAACCGCATTTTCATGTAATTTTTACCTCACGCCATAGATCTTTGTAAAGTTTGTAAAAAATTTTTAGATTTGACGGATATCCATTTGCGTGCGTATAACTCCGTAAGGTATCAGTCATATTGAAATTTCAATTATACATTTTGAAAGTAGAGATTTCAATCTTTAAAATGCTTTTTTAATTTTTTGTCTGCGATGATTTTTCATTGAATTATGGTGTTCTGAATATTGCCCAATTTTTAGCGTGTTTGAAAGTGTTCCCTAGATTTTGTTGAGTAGTGTATATGGAACAAAAAATAACATTCTGAGAAATTTTTAATTTATACATTAAAAAAAAGAACAATTATATAAATGCATCAATGCTGGGACACGTATCTATGTCTCGACACCTTTATTATTATCTTCCAAGAATTTTTAATTGTGACGACTCAGCTACTTTGTCCAAAGATTGATACATTTACCTTACTCTAACAAAATGACTGATACATATATACTTATAGACTAGTACAGTTTTTAATACTGCCTTTAAAAAACGTAGTTAATTTTTAACCAACAGCAAGTCTGTATGTCGTTTAGGAGCATGTTGAAGCATGCGATGCGAAAAAACCTAAGGTTAAGAACGACATACAGACTTGCTGTTGGCTATATTGCTGATTGAGTTAATCGTCGATTCAGTTAATTAGCGTTGGTAACAGTCGCCCTAAATAGTGTTAATCAATCTTGCTTTGCATTAATTGGCAGTTACACGAACTATTTTTATTTCTTATACATACATTATATTACTGTAATAATTGTATTGTAATAGCAACGCCGATTAACTTAATCGTCGATTAACTCAATCAGCAGACTTGCTATTATAGAAATCAGCAGTCTTGCTATTATAGACACAAGATTTTCATCACATAATCATTACTTTCATCACAATTAAATAAGAATGCAGAGATATCACGAACTAGCGAATAATCAAGCATTGATGTAGCGGGATTCGATTTAGCTTTTTTGAGGCGTCCATTGATGATAGGCGAACACCTAGACTCCAACTTCCTCGACGGCGGACATCTAGACACCCATTTCCTCGACGGCGGACACCTAGACCCTCATTTCCTCAACGGCGAACACCTAGACACCAATTTCAGCGACGGCGAACATGAAGACAACACCTAGACGCCCACTTCCTCGATGGCGAATACCTAGACGCCCATTTCCTCGACGGCGAACACCTAGACACCCACTTCCTCGACGACGATCACCTAGAAACCCACTTCCTCGACGGCGAACACTTAGACACTCATTTCCTCGATGGCGAACACCTAGACACCCATTTCCTCGACGGCGAACACCTAGACACCCACTTCCTCGACGGCGAACATCTAGACACCCACTTCCTCGACGACGATCACCTAGACAACCACTTCCTCGCGATGGCGATCACCTAGACACCCATTTCTTCGACTTAGACACCCACTTCCTCGACGACAAACATCTAGACGCTTAATTCCTCGACGGCGAACACCTAGACGCTTAATTCCTGAATATCTATACACCCTCTTCCTCGACGCGGTAAATACCTAGATCTTCAACGACAATCTCGATATTTTATTTTAATTATAATTATTATTTTATTTTAATTCATTTTATTAATTAATTTCAATTAATTACAATATATCTATACACCCTCTTCCTTGACGCGGTAAATACCTAGATCTTCAACGACACTCTCGATATTTCATTTTAATTATAATTAATATTTTATTTTAATTCATTTTATTAATTAATTTCAATTAATTATAATAATAATGCGCCGCGTGTACGTCACATCGTATATGTGACAATGTTGCCATCGCTGATTATCACAGCCGTCATGTGTGGTTGATCACATTCGAATGTGCAATGCTGCCATTGCTAGGTTAAGTCAAAAGCCCTCTAGTGTCGAAAAAACGAGGACATTTTCTCCTGGTCGACGACAATGACGATGATGATAATAATAATAAGAACGACGTATCTGAAAATGGACTGAAAAAATAGCAGTTCGGAACTTTGCGTTGCGATATCTCCGCTCGTAGCGCACGTAGAAAAAAGATAAAAGCACTTATATCACACAATCCGTGTGGTGGCTATCGATTGAGCATACATAGAACGCGATCGGTTCAGCCATTATTGAGATCCGATAATCTCGATCTGCCGCAACTCGTCGGTTCGCGTAAAGGAGGCACGGCAGTGTCGCTTCGCGCAGCTTAGCACCGAGACACTACCAGTGTCTCCAGATCGATATTTAAAGCTTATGAATTTTTTCATTTATTGTTTCTGTTTCCATCTGTTTTTCACTAATAATCTTTAATTTCTTTTTTTTAGTTCATCTATTTCATTAATAATTCTTTTTTTTATTTAAATTTTTATTTACTTGTGTTCGATTTTCTTTTCTTGCTTCTTCAAGAGCTTCCTTATACAATAATCTTGCATTCCGTATTTTGAGAATCATTTGCTTATCAATTACTATGTTATTTAAGTCGCCTAACGCTTGTACTGCATCATAAACTTGTCTCTGCGCAACTAAAAATTTAGCAAGTTGATTCTCAACAATAATTTCTTTGTGGAAAATCCTCTTTCTACAAATGCATTTCCATGACTTAAAATAAAAATCTTTTTCAGAAAATTTAAAAGTACTTCTGATCCATTCATTGTTATAATTAAGTTAAACCAAAAATTGTCTAGTCTCTGACTTCGTCTGTCAAACTGTTTAAAATATTCTTGCATTCCACTTTTAGAACAAAAATCTTTAAACTCTTTCAGAAGTTAATCACATTCAGTATATCCTATCCATTTATTCTCTTGAAATATTTCCAAAACCATTTCTAATCTTCGTAAAGCTTGACTTAATGAATTAGATAAAATTTGTGGATCACAAAAAGTTATACCTTTGCACAACTTATACTTAGTAGGTGATTAACTTATAATTTTTTGACAAATTAACTTAAGCACAGTAACACAATCAGCCTTGAAAGATTTCATTTCACAATCTTTTATTTCTTTAATCTTCCTAAGCTCAGTTTTTTTATTTCCTAAGCTCAGCAAATCCTAATTTTAAATTCTTTGGCAAAATTATATTTGTTTCGTTATTAAGATCTATTCTATCTATACATGTTTCCTTTTCTAAAACTTCCTTTTTTACAAAAATATTCATTAAGTCTACTAGCAAACTAATTAGATCACTATACAAATAGGGAACTAATGGTCCATCATTTTGATATTTTTCCAAAAATGGTTCAATCAGTTTTGAGACATAACAAAAGAAGGCTAACTTAACTGGCATAAGTTTGTCATTCAATGCTTTAACGACAATATTGTAACTGTAAGAAAGTATTTCTTTTTTCTCTTTTTTCAAATATTCTCTGAATTTTTTTAAATGTTGCAACATTTCTAGTGCCCTTTCAGCAACTTTTTAATTATTTAGCCACCTTACTGGACAAAATTTTAAAGGTCTCAATGAACAATCTGTATAGTACGAAAAATCACTTCTTCGAGCAGGATTATGTTTAAAAAAATTATAAAGTGATCTTAAAAATGTTATAACATTCCATTTTACAGTATAAAAAGACGTTTTGAAGGCATTATTAAGAACATGCAAACCACAAGTTCCCATGAATAACATAACAGAACCTTCATTATGAGATTGAGATAAATTTATCTGTAGATCCTTAAAGAACTTAACATTAATATTTGGACCATCCATTGAAATTTGAAGTAATTTCTTCAAATTTAAATCTTTTAGCTCTACTTTGAAAGCGTGAATAAAATCTTGAGATGTAGTATGTCCTAAAAATGCAGAACTATAATAATGAGTAGCTACTTCATTTTTATCTGTACACCAAAAGCGGATTGCTATATCTATTTACTGCTTCTGAGAATGTTTATTTAAACTCTCATCAAAACAAACCACGAAACAATCACGATGCTTGATTTTTTCTTTTAGTTTTTCATGAAAGTATATTGCTAAGCCATAAACAAAATTAGATATGATATTTTAGTGTAACTAAGTTGCATGGCTGATGCAATCTTACTGTCCGAAAATATTTTGGAAAAAATTTGCACTGCCTTGACAGCAGGGGATATAGATAAATGACTAGTTACAACAAAAAGACACTAAATAATCTCGGCCCGACTAACATCATCCTTCAATAAATATTTATCTAATCCGTAATACGTTGATCTAACAACAGAGATAACATTCTCTTTATTAGAAATAGATTCTTTCCATGCAATATCGTCTTCCATGACAAAAATCTCATTTGGCTCATCTGGATTTTTTGAAGTACTTCTGAATATTGAAATATCGTCTCTCGAGACAAAACTCTCATCTGGCTTATCTGAATTCTTTGAAGTATTCTTTACAATCTGAAAATCAGATTCAATATATCAAGCTAATAAATATACAAATAATATCCTTCATATAGTTTAATAAAATAAAGATCTCCACGCGAAGTAAGTATAAAGATATAGGTAAGCATCAACTTCTAATATACACACATACCATTTTAAAATATACTTAGCAAACGTAATTACTTACATTAGACTGCGAAAAAAAGTAAAAATTTTTTGTATGTGTGTGTGTATATGTACGAACATACATACATAAAAATTTTCACTTTTCACGTTTCCGCTCTAGCGAAAAAGTTACATGATCGCTACCCTGGTCTGCTGACATCGATAATTACGTTCGATTTTTCTAAAGCATTCGATATGGTTGACCACGATCTATTATTGCTCATGCTTGGTCATTACGGACTTTCTTCGTCTGCCCTCTCTCTCATCCGCTCTTTTCTAACTGGACATACGCAACAGGTTATCCTTTTCACCTCTCGCCCTTCCTTCTCCACTGTTCGCTCTGTTCCCTCTGGTGTTCCTCAAGGTTCCGTTCTCGGTCCCTTGTTATTCACCCTATTCACTTCTGTGTACTTCCTATCCTCTGTTCCCATATCCTCTAAAATTCTTATGTATGCTGATGACGTCATCCTCCTAACTCTCTTTGCTCCCGCTGATTCGCCCTCGGTTGAATTATCTCTTAATTCTGGTCTCTGCTCTATCTCTGAGTGGGCCTCTTCAAACTCTTTTCACCTAAATCCCTCAAAGCCCTCCTTACTCATTGTCGGTTCTTCCTCTTTGCTTTCTCGTTTATCATCCTTCTCTATTTCTCTAAATCCAGTACCTATTCCACGTTCGTCGTCCATTAAAATATTAGGTGTCCATTTTGATTCTGTTTAGACTTTTAGAAACCACGCATCCGTCAAATGTCGTGCCGCGTTTTTTCGTCTTCTCCTACTTTATCTTTTTCACCACATCCTTACCTCACAGAAACTCTTAGTATCCCAATTACTCATAATCTCCATTTTTGACTATGCTAACATTGTTTATACTCCAGCTTTAACTAACCTGTTATCACGCATTCAGAGCATACAAAATTCCTGGCTTCGTTTCTCCTATAACACTCGCAAATTCAATCATTTATACCCACTGTTTTCTCGTTCCTGTTAGTTAATGATCTACCAGCATTTCACTCATCATCTTTGTTGTCTGGTTTTTAGTGTACTTTATTCCAATACCCCTTCCTACCTTCGCAATCTTTTAAATCTCAATTCTGAGTTCCATTCTCATGACTCCCACCTTACTCGTTATCATGATTCCTTGTCCTTTCCCATGCATCACTCTGTCAAATTTCGTGCTTCTTTCTCCTACATTGCCATTAAGTTATACAATATATTACCCCCCTTTATCCGCTTTTCCTCTTCTCATTCCTCTTTTCGATCGGCCGTTGCTCATTTCCTATATTCTACGGATCGTTGAAGAACAGAAACAAAACTAATTGCGGTTTACGGTTTATTTCTCTCGCATTTGCGTCGTATTATGTTTTAACCTGTTACCATCATGTATTTATTTTGTACTATTATGGTTCTTTCTTTTTATTGTAATTATGGCTGTATTTCAGTTTTGCGCATTTGCGCTTATTATTATCTTCTTTTCATCTATAATTAAGGCTGTATTCAGTTTTGCGTATTTTGCATTTACTATTATCTTTCTTTTCATTGTAATTAAGGCTGTATTCAGTTTTGCATTTTGTTTATTAACATTGAATTCTTATCACTTCTCGATTTTATCTTGTTATTCTCTTTCTGGTAGGCATTAGAGCAGCAGATTCGCTGGTGCCTCACTTTTTGTGCACATGTACTGTATTGTATTTCAATTTATATTTTATATGTTTGTTTTAGCTTCCTTCTCTATAAACACAATTTTATATACATTGCACAATAAATTAAATTAAATTATAATAAATTAAATTATAAAAATGAAAGAAAAAGGGCTACGAGCCTAAGAGTACTCTTTTTTTTTTTACCCGTTTCTCTTTCATTTTTTAAATTTATTTTGCATTATTATATATTTAAATTAAATTATATTTTTTATTATTTTGTTACATATCAATAATTTTAACAAATAAAAAAAGGTAAAATTAAAATAAAGATATATCATACAGTACAATTATTTCCAGTAATTATTACGTTCTTTGTTTTTAATTAATTAATTTAAAACATTATCAGAACGTTTTCTTATTAATTATTACTTATAATAATTATAATCATATATATTCTAAGAATTGGAAAGAATACGGGCTTTAGGAGTCAGGCGCAGAAAACGTCGCGCAAATAATACACTTATGAAGCTTGAAATTTCTTTATTTAACAAACGCGCTTACGTGTTTCGGCTCATTTTTGAGCCTTCATCAGAGCAAACACAAACTAACATATTAGGTGTACAACTTTGCTTCCGCCGTTTTCCTATAGATGGCTTTAGCGGTAAGTGGTGGTCGAAATAAATAGATCATAGACGTCATACAATAAACTTGGGCATCTGTCAACTTAACCCCATAGAAACATTAGTCGATTTGTGTCTGCATCATAAAGTTATTCTCGATTGAAAATGTCAGTTTACGAGCTAAATTTTTGTCATTTGTAAGAGGTTTTAATTTTCTGCTTCAATATGAAGAAATCTGCGGCTGAGGCTCATCGAATGCTCTCAAATACTTATGGTGAGCAGTGATGCACATTTGGCTCCCCGGCAACACGGAATCCAGCCCCACCACTTGTACTCCCACCAAGCAGACACCTACCGGTATCGAGTCAGCCGTCTTCGCCGCGAGAGCGAGCGAGACGGCGAGAGACAGCGTCCGTCCTTCTCGCTCTACAAGCGAATTTAGAGCGAAAAGGACGGCCGCTCTCTCTCGCTGTCTCGCTTCCTCTAGTATCGTAGTCGCTAGTTATAAGCGACCGAAAACCGAAAATGTATTTTCTCGGCCGCTCGGCGTATTCCTGTACAGGGTATCCCGACCTTTTTTGCCAATCACTTTTGTGTTGATAGAGCGGATTAAACTGAGTCGAAAAGTCCTCTACTATTTTGTAATTTTCGCGATAGTTAACAAGATATTAATTACTAAAAATTGCAAAATATTGGTCTTGAATATTTTTTTACTCAAATACTTTCAACTTTATAGAAAAAATGCAAGAGACAAAAATTATTTATTTTCTTCTCATAAAGTTCTGAGAATTTTTTCAGAATTTTTTAATACCGTATTTTCTCATGTTGATAAAAATAAGAAAATGCAGTTAGAGGACACAAAAGTGATTGGCAAAAAAGGTCGGGATACCCTGTACAGGAATACGCCGAGCGGCCGAGAAAATACATTTTCGGTTTTCGGTCGCTTATAACTAGCGACTACGATACTAGAGGAAGCGAGACAGCGAGAAAGAGCGGCCGTCCTTTTTGCTCTAATATTCACTTTTAGAGCGAGAAGGACGGGCGCTGTCTCTCGCTGTCTCGGTCGCCCTCGCGGCGAAAACGGCCGACTCGATGCCGGTAGATGTCTACTTGATGGGGGTAGAAGTGGTGGGGTTGGATTCCGTGTTGCCGGGGAGCCAAATGTGCATCATTGATGGTGAGACCGTTATTAGTGAAAGAACGTGTCGTGAATGGTTTCAACGCTTCAAGAATGGTGATTTTGACGTCGAAGACCGGCATAGCGGTGGAAGAGAGAAGGTTTTTGAAGATGTAAAATTGGAGGCATTACTTGATCAAGACTCGTGTCAAGATCAAGAAGAATTGGCACGATCATTGGGAGTGACTCAACAAGCCATTTCAAAACGCCTCAAAGCCAGGGAATGATTCAGAAGCAAGGAAGTTGGGTGCCGTACGAGTTGAAGCCGAAAGATGTTGAACGGCATTTGTTTGCTTGTGAACAGCTGCTTGAAAGACAAAGACGGAAGGAATCGCATTGTGACTGGGGACGAAAAATGGGTTTATTACGATAACCCCAAGCGCAGAAAATATTCAACCGAATATTCACGTCTCCAAGGTCATGCTCTGTATTTGGTGAGACCAGCTCGGCGTAGTGTATTATGAGCTGTTAAAACCGACTGAAACAATCACAGGCGATCGGTATCGAACGCAATTTATGCGTTTGAGTCGAGCATTGAAAGACAAATGGCCGCAATAGAACGAGAGACACGATAAAGTGATTTTGCAGCATGACAATGTTCGACTCCATGTTGCGAAAGTGGTCAAGACATACTTGGAACCGTTGAAATGGGAAGTCCTACGCCACCCGCCGTATTCTCCAGACGTTGCTCCCTCTGACTATCACTTGTTTCGATCAATGGTATACGGCCTGGCTGATCAGCACTTCCGGTCTTATAAAGAAGTAAAAAATTGAATCGATTCGTGGATGGCCTCAAAAGATGACCAGTTTTTTCGACGCGGGATTCGTACGCTGCCCAAAAGATGGGAGAAAGTAGTGGCCTGCGATGGACAATACTTTGAATCATAAATGTATAACCAGTTTTTTACAATAAAGCTTCGAATTTCGGATAAAAACGGCAGTAGCAAAGTTGTACACCTAATATTGCCATGACAATCACATTACAATTTTATAACAATAACGCAGGAAATTATGAAACTGTTATATGACTATTATATAACATCTTAAGTTACATGTTAAGCCGGTTCTACATTAGTTGCAAGCAGCCAATCGCATAGTCGCAAACAATAAGAAATCGCAGGAATCTTGCGATTTGAATGTCTACATTGCAGGTTAATGTTGCAGTACATCAAAATGGATGCCGAACAACGTCGACTATTTTTGCTATTTTGTAGTTATTGTAGGATTATTGTGTTACGCGAAGTTGTCGTTATTAAGAAAAAAGACACGAAAGAGAAGATGGTGGATTCGTTCTTTAAATAATTATGAAAAGCATCGTAATGTGGGTTTTCACATGAATTTGTTTAAAGAGATCAGACAAACTGATCATGAGCAATTTTTTATGTATACACGTATGTGGCCACATATGTTTAATGAACTTTTAACTCGAGTTCGTCCATTTTTGGAGAAAAGTGGTCCACGGCGTCCACACTCTGTACAACTGAAGTTGGCTCTAACTTTATCGTAAGTAGAGTTTGTAGGTTAGGATAAGTTATGTCATTATATTTATTGATCATTATATATGTATCTAAATGTTTACGCATCTAAAATTTCTTTCACACTTCGTATAGGTTTCTTGCACATGGTGATAGTGTAAATTCCAAAGCGTGGGAATTTCGTATTGGACGCTCCACTGTATATGCCATTATTCACGAAGTCTGTCGTGCATTGTGGCAGGCACTTCAACCAATAGTTCTTCCCGAACTTGATGAACTGAAATGGTCTGAAGTTGCTGAAGATTTCTTCGAGAAGTGGCAGTTTCCTAATTGTGTGGGAGCTCTTGATGGAAAGCACATTAGAATTGAAGCTCCAACTCATTCAGGAAGTCAATTTTTTAATTATAAGAAGTTCAGCATTGTTCTTTTGACAATATGTGATGCAAATCATAAATTTGTGTGGGTGGACATTGGGCAATGTGGTAAATAAACATTCCTTGTATTGGAAATTTAATTATGGTTGCAATGTTTAAAAAAATTGATCCATGATTTTCTTTCATATCTTTTACAGGAGGTATCAGCGACAGCGGTGTATGGAGTAATACTGAATTGGCAGCCAGAGTGCGAGAAAAACTGCTGAAATTCCTGGTCTTCGGTATCTCCCAGGGACAGCAATAAAAACCAATCATGTATTTGTAGGCGATGAAATATTCCCTCTTGATCTGCATATATTAAAACCTTATAGTAAAAAAGAATTAACTGAAAATAGAAGGATTTTTAACTATAGATTGTCAAGAGCACGCCTAAGTATAGAAAACACGTTTGGTATTCTTTGTGCACGCTGGCAAATTCTCAATGAACCTCTAAAATTCTCTTTAACTAATTTAGAAGAAGTAATAAAAGCTTTAGTTTGTTTGCATAATTATATTATGATCATGGAGGAAAGATTTGAAACATCTCGGCGACGCTATTGTCCACAAAATTTTATCGATCATGAAAATGCAGATTATGAAATAATGGAAGGAGTATGGCGTGGTATAGCAGAAAGAGGAACATTATTTGAGAATATCCGAAAAATGGGAGATAATTCAGGCTCAAATGCTGCTAAAGCACAAAGAGATGTCTTGTGCGAATATTTTGTAATAGATGTTGGATACAGACAAACCCCCTGGCAATACGAATATGTTTTTAGAAGTGCCAACATTAATACATAGGTGTAATTAAAATTTGCAATTTATGTTTTTAATCTATTACTTGGTTAATTGGCGATAAAAATAATATTATTTAAAAATGTCGCAATGTTACTATAATTTTATCATTCTTTTTTTATTTACAGATTGTTTTTCTTCACGATCATCACACTCAAATTGTCCATGTTGTAAGAGCTTTAACTTCATTGCAAGACTAAGATCTAAATTAAACATGACTATTTTTGTTAGATGAGTTACAATTACAAAATTACAATTATTAGATAAATAAGACATAAGTAAAATAGATAAAAATAAGTTAAAAGTTGCTAAAGGATTTTTTTTATTTAAATAAGATTTACGACTATTTTACTACATTGAGTGAATATATATCTAAATGTGATAGTAGATATAAATTAT
Organism: Trachymyrmex cornetzi; assembly: GCF_001594075.2. Classification (NCBI taxonomy): domain Eukaryota; kingdom Metazoa; phylum Arthropoda; class Insecta; order Hymenoptera; family Formicidae; genus Trachymyrmex; species Trachymyrmex cornetzi. The sequence goes on along the minus strand of NW_017299880.1, from coordinate 3,658 downwards.
TTTCTAAATGCGATTAGTAAATATAGATGTAGATTATTTGGAAGAGACTGAGATATTCTTAAATATCTATAACAGATATAGTACTGAAAGATAATTTATGAATCTTTCTAGAGTCAAAACTATCTATTTGATACTTGTACATGAATATCAAGAATATTTGTTTTTATTTTTATTTTTCATTATTTATTATTTAAAGGACAAATCCACCACTTTTTTGTGTCCTTTTATTTAATAAAAATAAGTTCGCATAACACAAAAAATTATTTTTCATATTATAATTATTATTTTATATAATATAATGCGTTTTCATATATATTGTTGTATAAATGATAGGAAGATTTAAGGTAAATATGATTGTTTTTCGTTAGCTGAATTAAAATTATAAATTTGACAAGTTAGGCATAAGTAAAATAAATAAAGATAAGTTAAAACTTGCACAAGGATTTATTTTTTATTTAAATAAGACCTATTACACTTTGTATTCTGTTTTGAAAAAATGTTGGCTTTTTTCTAATAAAGTGGCTATATAAAGTAAATGTAAACATGTAGTTTTGTAATGTTATTAAAAAAGTTTTGTTACAAAAAAGATATGCAATGTATTGACGAATAAGACATTTAAGATCTATATAAATTAATTAAACTTAAAGAAGATAACTTTGTATAGACTTTGTATATAAACAGTGTATACATATAAACACAACATAAATTCAATACTTCTTTTTAAATGATAAAATTTAAAAATACATAATTGCATTTATAAACTCAACACTGATCAAAATTAGAAGAAAACAAATAATAACAATGTTGAGATCAAATAAAAGACACTAAAATAAAACTTAATCTTTCCAAAAGAAATTGTCTAAAGATAGTGTCCAAAAACTGTACTTACGATAAAGTTAGCCGACTTTAGTTGTACAGAGTGTGAACGCCGCGGGCCACTTTTTTCCAGAAACGGACGAACTCAAATTAAAAGGTCATTAAACATATGTAACCACATACACGTATGAGGCATTCTTTTACAAACCGAACACTTTTTTTTCGACATTTTTAAATCGCTTCAAACTTTTTTTACCAATTGTAGGTATAAAATAAGCGAACACGTGTACCGGGATTTTTTTTTTAATTTATTTTCGAAGAAACAGCGATTTTAAATTTTGAGTTTTATGGTAATTTTGCCTTTTATGGTAATTTTCAAGTCGTCGTATCTACGTCGTTTTTTATAATAGAACAATTTTTTTTTTTTCATTTTAAACGTTATTACATCAGCTTTTTGATGAAATTATGTTCCTAACCTCAGCTTTAAAAAAAAATACTTTTTTCTGCAAATTAAATCTTAAAAGTTAATTTTGACCATGATGCCCGGAGTTAATTTATTTTTTACAAATACTATCGGATTCCTCGGAAAATTTACTAAAAAATGTGAAAATTTCAGAATGGCGTTTTTAAAACTCG
>NW_017299880.1:0-1694 GCF_001594075.2 Trachymyrmex cornetzi | reverse complement strand
CCGCGCGCGCGTCCTCGAGTTGCCGGACTATTTAATTAATTCCCAGACGAATTTTAAAAACGCCATTCTGAAATTTTCACATTTTTTAGTAAATTTTCCGAGGAATCCGATAGTATTTGTAAAAAATAAATTAACTCCGGGTATCATGGTCAAAATTAACTTTTAAGATTTAATTTGCAGAAAAAAGTATTTTTTTTTAAAGAGTTGAGGTTAGGAACATAATTTCATCAAAAAGCTGATGTAATAACGTTTGAAATGAAAAAAAAAATTGTTCTACTATAAAAAACGATGTAGATACGACTTGAAAATTACCATAAAAGGCAAAATTACCATAAAACTCAAAATTTAAAATCGCTATTTCTTCGAAAATAAATTTTTTTACAAAAAAATCCCGATACACGTGTTCGCTTATTTTATACCTACAATTGGTAAAAAAAGTTTGAAGCGATTTAAAAATGTCGAAAAAAAAAGTGTTCGGTTTGTAAAAGAATGCCTCGTATACATAAAAATGTGTCATGATCAGTTTATCTGATCTCGTTAAACAAATTCATGTGAAAACCCACATTAAGATGCCTTTCATAATTATTTAAGGGACAAATCTATCATCTTCTCCGTGTCCTTTTACTTAATAAAAATAAATTCGTATAACACAAAAACCTACTACAAAGCAAGAAAATCTTATAATATCCGTTTCTGGAAAAATGATATATGGTGTTTACACTCGACTCTGTAAAACTGAAGTTGGCTGTAATTTAAAATAATAAAGTAAAACTTAATTTTTATTTTGGTAATTCTTTAAAATATTTAATATTTCGATAAAGCAGTGTATCCTTTGTTGTGTACAGACTTGTTGAAACATTGAATTGATAATTCGCACGAAACTTTCTACCTCTGGAACTATATTGGATGCTCTCTCTTCTTGCTGAGCACTTCCAACGGATGGTTGAGTAACTATCTGCACTGATAGTAACTAATGCTCCTGCCAGTTTATTTAAATTATTTGTGTCATCATCATTTTTCATTTTCTTTTTTTGATAGAAATCATCTGGAGATGGTGTCTGAATGATGTGTCTCTTTCTGGAATGTTTGTAGGTGGAGATAGAACTGCAGTCTGTACTTGATTTCTTGTCATTCTCTAAAATCCAACATTTCATAAATTATTTTATATTACAAATTGGCAAACAGTAATTTAATATACATGCAGTTATTTAATACCTATAACGTTGCCAGATAAGATGTTTTTTATTTGATTCGATTCTTGCAAATCACATTCTTCATTCATGTCATTGAATGTATCATTTTGTTGCAGCTGAGTGCTACAGGTTGGACTGGAGTGCAATTGTGATATTGAACTACGTGCGCTAGAGCTGGTATGTGCTGAACTTGAGCTAGAGCCAGGTTGTGACCAACTTTTGTTAAATCCAATAGCTGCATTACGTTGTTGCCTGTTATGGTTGTTACCTCTTGACTTCAATATACTTACTGACTTAACAGATATGTTTGATTTTGTACTGAAAATAAAAAGAATTTGTAATAATTAATTTAAGGAAATTATCAGAATTAATTTCTAAATTAATATAACTTAAGTATATTTACGTGCGTGGTTTTATAACGTCAGCCAAAAAAAGCAATTCTTCATAAAGCGGCCAAGACGGCTGATAAACGGGCCAGTTTGATCCAGCCCCAGATCTAGG
>NW_017299879.1:65741-66450 GCF_001594075.2 Trachymyrmex cornetzi | reverse complement strand
CGCTGTGCATGGGCGGTCGCCGGCAGACACCCATGCGCAGATATGACGAGCAACCATCGTTGCACGTATCCGCAGAGGTCCCCGCGATGGGGGAATAAACGGGTAGGCCGGGCCCGCAGACCTTGGTCACTCGAGGCCCGGGTCTGTGGGTGCGGGGAACACGTGTCCCCCGCGGAACCCCTCTCCTCTCCTCTCCTTCTTACCAACGGACGCGTCCGGGCAGGAGGGTGCGCCCGTTGCGGGGTAACACTCGCAACCGGTGCTCGCGAACAGAGGTCCGCCTCTCTCTGTTTAATAATAACGGAGGCGGGGACACGGGTAGATGGAGGTGGATAGTCACCGACCCTATCGTGGGCCGCAGCTGACGCACACCGGCCAGCAGGGGTCTGCATTCCCCCTAGCTGAAAACTCGGATGCAGGGACACGGGTAGGGGCAGGTAGATTGGCGAGGCTGGAGTTCTACGTAAAAGACTCCGGCCGGTGCCACATACCGCCAACAGAGGTCGGTCACTCCCCCTGGATAAATAACGGAACGGTGGTTACATTGTTCCGTCGATCGCGAAACGGAACGTCGGTGGGAACTTGGGGCCATTAGGAGGGACGGGGGATTACACTGAGGGTGGGGGGCGCGTAGGCATAGGGGCCGGAGTCGCCTTAGTGCCCACGGTTCTCGTGGCGTACGAGGGGCTTGCAGGCTCAACGCAGAGGA
>NW_017299879.1:65154-65463 GCF_001594075.2 Trachymyrmex cornetzi | reverse complement strand
CTTCCCGTAAAGGGAATCCGATGACACACACCGGCCAGCAGGGGTCTGCGTTCCCCCTAGTTTAAAACACAGACGCAGGGACACGGGTAGAGGTGATAGATAGGCGCGACACTCGCGCTGATGCCACATATCGCCGAACACGGGTGCTGTCTTCCCGTGTTAAAAATCGAATGACAGGGGAAAGGGGAAGGAGGGCGGGGGTACCACGGGACCGGTCTCGGAATTACCCCTGACCGAACAGGGGTCCGCCCCTGTATAAATAAATCGAAGTGCGGGCGCGGCTCGGGGATGGTCCTGCAGGATGGCGGG
>NW_017299879.1:57467-58664 GCF_001594075.2 Trachymyrmex cornetzi | reverse complement strand
AAATATTACAAAAAATATTTAGTCTATATTTTAATAATATTTTCAATAAAACTGTATATAAAATATGTATGAAATATCTATATAATATTTCACAAAATGAATATTAATAAATATTTATCATAAATATTCTGTGCTGTCTGGGAAATTATTATAATATAGGTTTATTCGCGTCGTATGCTCCAATATATCTGAACATGTTCCAACATGCTCCGACCATAGCTCCTACTTACTCCAATACGTTTGTTACAGTTAGTAGGAACTATGGTACAATCATGTTGAAGCATTCTGGAGCATGCAACGCGAACAAACTTTATATTTGATATTCAGATTGGAGTAAGTAGGAGCTATGGTCGGAGCATATTGGAACATGTTCAGATATATTGGAGTATACAACGCGAACAAACGTGTATTATCATAATTTTCTATTGCGTATTTATTTATTTGTGCTTTTTGTTAAACAATGATTACCTACCTCTTGCAAAAAATGCACGAAAATTCGTAAAGACTTCGAGCCCTTTACGGGGTACGGCCGGCACGGGCACCTAACGACTAACGGTTTCGGATACGTCCGTGAAAGCAGACGACACGCGACTGTGACGTCAGCTTACGCATGCGCATGAACATTCCCATGCGAGAATAATGCCCACACGGAACATCACTGGGGAGCGGTGACCGAAAGAGCGGGGCAGCTGGCGGGGCCGGAGTCCCCGGCGGCCGAAAGGCCGCTGGGGCGGCTCCGCGGCTGCCCAGACTGAAGACGCCCACCTCCGCGGCGGTCACTTTAACGTGTGCCGATAGATAGGCTACACGGAGGTGGTCCGGCGCGTAAGGTCCTCGATTGCCCTGAAAGATCTGGGCATCGAGGACCTCAGGCCGAGGCGGGCAATCACTGGGGCTCTCATATTTGAGGTAGGGAGCCCCGGGAACGCCGCGAAGGCGGACCGCCTCGCTGCGAGGTTGTCGGAGGTCGAAGACCGCCGAGATAAGGGTGGCCGGTCTGGACGACTCGGCCACCTCCGAGGAGGTGGCCGAGGAACTGGCCAATTGCACCGGGCGCCGCCCGGAGGAGTTCAGGGCGGGGGACATCAAGACGGCCCCCAATGGCCTGGGCTCCTGCTGGGCGAGGTGCCCGGTGGAGGCGGCGAAGAAAATAGTAGCCACCCCACACGTTACAGTGGGGTGGTCCAGGTGCAGGGT
>NW_017299879.1:51472-56002 GCF_001594075.2 Trachymyrmex cornetzi | reverse complement strand
AGAGGGCTTTTGACTTAACCTAGCGATGGCAGCATTGCACATTCGAACGTAATCAACCACACATGACGGCTGTGATAATCAACGATGGCAACATTGTCACATATATAATACGATGTGACGTGTTATAATTAATTAATTAAAATTAAAATTAATAAAATGAATTAAAATAAAATGTTAATTATAATTAAAATGATATATCGAGATTGTCGTTGAAGATCTAGGTGTTTACCGCGTCGAGGAAGAGGTATAGATGTTCAGAAATTAATCGTCTAGGTGTTCGCCGTCGAGGAATTAAGCGTCTAGATGTTTGTCGTCGAGGAAGTGGGTGTCTAGGTCGAAGAAATGGGTGTCTAGGTGGTCGCTATTGGGGAAATGGGTGTCTAGGTGTTCGCCGTCGAGGAAATGGATGTCTAGGTGTTCGCCGTCGAGGAAGTGGGCGTCTTTGTGTTCGCTGTCAAAAAAGTGAGTGTCTATTGGGGAAATGGGTGTCTAGGTATTCGCCGTCAAGGAAATGGATGTCTAGGTGTTCACCGTAGAGGAAGAGGGAGTCTAGGTGTTCGCCGTCGAAGAAGTGAGTGTCTAGGTGTTCGCCATCGAAGAAGTGAGTGTCTAGGTGTTGTCGACATGTTCGCCGTCGAGGAAGTTGGTGTCTAGGTATTCGCCATCGATGAAATGAGTGTCTAGGTGTTCGCCGTCGAGGAAGTGGGTGTCTAGGTGTTCACCGTCGAGGAAGTGGGTGTTCTAGGTGTCCGCCGTCGAGGAAATGGGTTCGCCTTCGAAGAAGTGGGTGTTCTAGGTGTCGTCTACATGTTTGCCATCGAGGAAGTTGGTGTCTAGGTGTTCGCCGTCGAGGAAATGGGTGTCTTGGTATTCGACGTCGAGGAAATGAGTATCTAGGTGTTCGCCGTCGAGGAAATGTGTGTCTATGTGTTCGCCGTCGAGGAAATGGATGTCTAGGTATTCGCCGTCGAGGAAATGGATGTCTAGGTGTTCGCCTTCGAGGAAGTGGGTATCTAGGTGTTCGTCTTCGAGTAAGTGGGTGTTCTAGGTGTTGTCTACATGTTCGCCATCGGGGAAGTGGGTGTCTAGGTGTCCGCCGTCGAGAAAATGGGTGTCTAGGTGTTTGCCTTCGAAGAAGTGGGTGTTCTAGGTGTTGTCTACATTCGTCATCGAGGAAGTGGGTGTCTAGATGTCTGCTGTCGAGGAAGTTGGAGTCTAGATGTTCGCCGTCGAGGAAATAGGCATCTAGGTGTTCGCCGTCGAAGAAGTGGGTGTCTAGGTGTTGTTTTGTCGTCGAGGAAGTTGGTGTCTAGGTGTTCGCTGTCGAGGAAATGAGTATCTAGGTGTTTGCCGTCGAGGAAATGGATGTCTAGGTGTTCGCCGTCGAGGAAGTTGGTGTCTAAGTGTTCGCCGTCCAGGAAATGAATATCAAGCCTAGATGTTCGCCGTCGAGGAAGTGGATGTTGCCGTTGATAATTAAGTGTGTAGGTGTTCGCCGTCGAGGAAGTGGATGTCTAGGTGTTCGCCGCCGAGGAAGTGGGTGTATAGGTATTGTCTGCATTCGCCGTCGAGAAAGTGGGTGTCTATGTGTTCCAGGAAATGAGTGTCTAGGATTTCGTTTGCCGTCGGAGATATGAGTGTCGTGATCAACGCCATCAGTCGGCGGTCTAGTGCGATTAGCGTATAGCAGCTTAATTCGACGCGTTTTTACATGATACGAAAGAATCTGGCTGAAAAAAGTGTCGCTTTGCCTCGTGAATCGAGCTATTAAGTGTTAAATTTAACTCAAATCTCTCCAAAGCATAATTTTCTAAATCTTCCATAACCAGATCTGCAATGATGGGAGACAACGGAGAGCCCATGGGTGTTCCAAATTTCTGGTAGTAAATTTTTTTATCAAAACTAAAAAAAGTAGACTCCAAAACCAACCGCAATGCTTTAGTGAATTCTTCTCTTGATATGTGACAACCTCGTGCAATAAAATGCCATCTATTTAGGACACTTTTTACAGCTAAATCTAATGGAATGTTCGTAAACAATGATATCACATCAAGAGAAATTAAGGAATGTTCATTACCCAAGTAAAAACCATTAAGTTTTTGAACAAATTTAAAACTATTGTCTATGTGGCTGTGTGGTTTAGGAACTTTATCTTTAATAATATTGTGTAAAAATGAGGCTAGTGCATATAGAGGGCTATCATTAGAAGAAACGATTATTCTTAAGGGCCACCCTTCCTTGTGAATCTTAGGAAGTCCATATACCCTCGGCAATATCCCATCACTGCAGTACAATTTCCTGTACAATTTTGAATCAATGTATTCACATTTTTTCCATTTCGTCAACAACATTCTAACTGATTCAGTAAGTTTCCTAGTCGGATCCCTATTCATTACTGTATACGTGTTGCTGTCTTCAAGCATATTGAGCATTTTTTGTTTGTATTCAGTTTGTTCAATGGCTACAGTAACATTCCCTTTGTCCGCTCTCGTGAATAAAATACCTGGATTCGACCTAATGAAACTCCTGGTCATCTTGAGTAATGAAGTTAACCTGGTATTAATAGAATTGCTAGCAGGCTTCGTAAAGGCTATTTTCTGTATGATAGAAATTGCGCGATTCCTCAAATCCAAAATCCCGGTGTTATTTAGACTTTTCACATTGTTTTCAATGGATTTGATGAGCTCAAAACAGTTTTTCTTCAGGTCAAATGAAGGTAGAGAAAAATTACCCCCAAGTTGTAGTAAATATTGAATTTCAGTCGGGATGGTAATTTTAGTCAAATTAACAAACCATTTATTTCTGACCGAAACAGTAGCTGATTGCAAATTAGAAATATCAAAAGAAGACGGTTTAATGTCCACTTTATAAACCTGATCATTGTTGTAACCTGAAGGTAAACCATTAGTGAACGACCAAGAATTATCAGTAGAACAAGTCCAGGAATATTGAATTGGTTTAATCTTAGAAATCATATCATTATTGTGTTTTTTGATCAGCCAATTAATTTTAACCATTTAACCATTATTGGTTTTCACGAAAAGTATTTTATTCAAGCAAATGTCAATTTTCTTCTTTACCGGATTGTACTGTAAATAAAATAATGCAGAATATGATTAGATCGCAAGTGTAGTGTGGAATGAGACGAGAATTCTGATAAAATGTAAAATTTTATAAAATATGTATTTAATAGTTAATGTATCCATCCAGAAAACGTCAAGACGATTTTTCTCAAATGGAATATTCGAAAGGATGTTTGAAACAAAATTTGGAACTTTCAAATTCAACATATGGTTTACATCTCTGTTTATCTTCGACGAACAATTTCCCAAGTCTGTCAGGAGCTATTGCATATTGTATGTAATAAACACAAGTAATATTATATTTTATTCCTCCCGCAAATTATCTATTTATTATTATGTATTTTTTTACGATTTAGAACAAAATTTGGGACTTGTCAAATTCATGTATGGTTTGCATCCCTGTTTAACTGCAACGAATTTGTTAAATAAGTTAGGAAATAATGAAAAACAATAATGAAAAAAAACTTATAACAATAATGAAAAAATTTATAATTAATATTTAATAAAAGAAAATCGAACGGAAATGGAATTATACACTAGTATATTTATTAACTAGCCTAGGAAACGATAATGACAAGCAGTTTATTCGATAACGATCTCCATTTGTTTATAAATCAATATTTAACAAAAGGAGATGAGATGATAAAAACAAAAAATTATACGGTTATTTTACAGTAATATGAATAAGAATTTTTTTTTACAGTAACATGAATGTATAAGAAATAGAAATAGTTTATGTAACTGCTAATTAATACAAGACAAGATTATTTGAGACTACTTAGAGCGACTGTTGCCAACGCTGACTACCTTTATCGATGATTAACTCAATCAGCAGTAGAGCAAATAGTAAGTCTTTATTTCGTTCTTATTATCTTCGTGATATCCCAGCAATCACAAAGTTATATGTAACGTACTTGTTAGTTGTAATTTCCCACTCAACAATATAATTGCAATATAACACACGTGTTATGTTATAGCTATATTGTTGAGTCGGAAATTACAACTAACGGGTACGTTACATGTAACTTTGTGTTATCTGGGATACTTCCATTTCTGGGTTCCTGTTTAACTGTGATAACTTCTGTCTATAATAGGATGACTGCTGATTGAGTTAATCGGCGTTGGTAACAATCACCCTTAGAATACTATAAACGTAATATAATTATTATACTTAATAATTGTATAAGAAATAGTATTAGTAACTGTTGATATTACTTTAAAATAATGCATCTTACAATTAGTTTCTCTTTCTAACCTTCATGATTTATGTCTTAAATATAAACAAATGGAGATCGTTATCGAATAAATTGCTTGTCATTATCATTTCCTAGCCTAGTTAACAAATATATCAGTGTATAATTCCATTTCCGTTAGATTTTCTTTTATTAAATACGAGGGTCGTCTGAGAAGTTTTGAGCCTAACATGGAAGTAGATAGGCTAGGCCGG
>NW_017299879.1:49024-50607 GCF_001594075.2 Trachymyrmex cornetzi | reverse complement strand
TGAACATAAACAATATTGTTGATTCAGTCATCATTAAACGTACGTCGGATGATTCCAAGCATACAATTTTAGCATTTTTAATCGTACTGAATCGCACAGTCAGCGGTTCAACGATAATAGAATTGCCCTTGCAGTGATTCCGAAGACAGTTCCAACGTTGAATGTTCCAACGTTGTTCATAGAGTCCTTTCCATGTTTCGATAGATAGTATTAATTCATTTCCACGATTATCTCCTATCGCAATCTCCACGTAGCTCGGTGGGCCAACGTTGATACCAATTTCTAGAAATTTGTATCCCGTACATGTCAATGCGTATTTCCTGCCTAGTATGCGAACCGTACGATGCACGGGCCCGCTATAGAAAAATATAGAAGAAATATTAAGTATTAATTAAATAATTAATTTGAAAAAGTATTAAAAAAATGGAGGATCCTTAAACTTACTTGGCACATCTTTTTGTAAATGATGGAGTTTCATCATTATTCTGAAGTGGAACGTAATAATTTTTTCGTGTGTTGCTTCCTACAGTGGAGTACATTGCTCTGTGGCTGCTGCTGCTGTTGGACCTTTCGTACAAGCGGGTATCGCAAGACTGATCGCATTCTCGTAAATTGAGATACTTCGTATATGGTGTTCCTTCTAAAATCGAAGAAGGGGCAGGCCATCCCCCTCTTTCCAAGAGTATCGCAACACGTTCATACATACGTTTATATATACATACATACATACATACGTTTATATATATGTTTATACGTACATACGTTCATATATACGTTCATACATACATACGTTTATACATACATACATACATACATACATACGTTTATACATACGTTTATACATACATACGTTCATACATACATACGTTTTACATACATACATACATAAATACGTTTATACATACGTTTATACATACATACGTTCATACATACGTTCATACATATGTTTATACATACATACATACATACATACATACGATTATACATACGTTTATACATACATACGTTTATACATACGTTCATACATACGCTTATATATTACAAAGGAAGCGTAGGAAAAAGAAATCTAAAACGTATTTAAAAAAAATCTCATATTTTATTCCTTAAACTTGATACATTTTTTTTGTGACCACCAGTTATGTACTTTAAATACATTTTGTAACGCACAATTCTTAATATGTTTTCCACATCGCATAGTATTGGTAACATCTAGATTATGTAAAGAATCTAAATCTTTGTAATCAGCATCCAAGGTCTCAATGGTCAAGTTGTCGCTATCGAGTACATCAGCCAGCCATTCGCGTTTTTCACGTCCTTTAACGTATACGAGATCCTTATTGTCGTCATTCTCTTCCACACCAATTACAGCCATTGTAATCAGGCGTTGCACCATGGTGTACGGGATCATCCCGTCTTCCCATTGCAATCCATGGTGATAAGCACTCAGCCAGGAAGCGCAATACTTTTCTGATTTTGTCAAGGAACTCCATGGCATAGGACACATAAAAATGTAATGAGAGAGAATGGCTCCTTTTCTCAACACCGCCACTTCCTTGACGATAAATTTCTTTCCAACGATAAAT
>NW_017299879.1:44748-46926 GCF_001594075.2 Trachymyrmex cornetzi | reverse complement strand
TCAGTGTAAGTGTCAACGACATGACGGAAAAAGCGTTCGACCAATACTGAGATTTCACGGCACCTCGTCGAGCTTTTTAAATTCACGAACGTCGATTGTTTGTAGAAACCAGGCACATCTGTCCGCAGAAGATCTGATCGTACGTCTGATAGGACGTGCGATTGTACTCTATCGTCGTAGCACCGTTCCCGAAATATCGCACCAGTTCTTTGGGCGGTCGAAGATTACCAAAGCTGTCGAAGTACACGACGCGGTTGTTTCTCTTAGCGTATGCTATCCAGTGAGTACCGGGTCCCGTCGCATCGTCCAGATTCACGATATCGCTTTCGTTTCGACGCACGCCGCTCGTCGGTAACACGTTACGCGAAAACACCTCTAAAGTACGGTACGCGCATACGTCTTGCGAGCACATCCAATTGCACGTTGGTAGTTGCACCCGAGGACATTTTTATCGTCTCTTTGGCGATTTTTTTTTTCACTGCTACGCCCTGTCCGCGTCCGTATTTGTGCGGAGCGAGATACAGTTCGCGACCCTGTTCCACCGCGCGATCGTGACGTTGCAGCTCCTCGAGCTGACGTCGCGCGACTTTGCTATCGTTTACCGCTTTCGCCACACTGGCCGTTCCTCCAATCAAAGATCCGAGCGCACCCAACATTGGCAGAAATGGTAACGCACTGCCTCGTTTCGCTGTCGGTAGTACCCCTTTTTTTTGTTATCTTTTTCGTTGTGTTTTTCCTCATCGTCTTCTTCGGTTTCATGCCTATGCCAATCTTGGTTTTGGTTTTCATCTCTGCCCAAACGGCAGCAGCGGCGGCTATCTCGCTCAAAGCCGAATCTCTCGCGGTGACGCGTCTTAGCGCTTTATCGGTGAGTACCTTGTCCGCCGCGTGTCTATCGGTGAGATTGTTGCTCCGAGAATACGCAATGTCGTGTTCTCGGCACGCCGCGTCCAGCGGATTTACACCCGTATCACCTTTGGCTAATCGCTTCGTCAACCGAGTACCCGGACCGCAAAATTGGTAGCCCGGGATATGTAACTCGAAAGGAAGCGCGTTTATCGCTCGATTCAACAGACTGCCGCCCGACGCTGACATTCGCTACAGTCCTTTATCTTCGGTCCCGGACCGTCGATGTGCGTTCGCTGCCACGGTTGATTGTAGTGCTCGTAGCAGTGACGATACGTTCGAACCTCCGAATCCACTTTTAAGTGTCCCGGAAGCTTGTTCCACACGTCGATGTAGTCACCGTACGGTCGTAACAGTACGACCTTCGGTATATACTGCAACTGCTCGGCGCTCAAATCCAGAATGTCTGAAGGATGATGTAGCGCGAGATACATTTTATTACTGCGCGACACGCGGATTCGCGCGCCTTTAAATAGGTGGTCGAGAACGCACAGCCCGTAGTGCGAGCATGAAATTCGTATTGCAACCGCTGGCGATACGCGTCACGAACTGCGACGCGAAAGCGCGAATAATGGGAAGCGGCGTGGAGAAGCGCAAGCACGGCGAAATGCTGCCGAATACTACACGCGCGATCATTTGCGGCTCGTCGAATTGCGGTAAAACCAACGTTCTCATAAGCTTACTTGAGAGCCGAACGGCGTACGTTTCGAGAACGTGTACGTCTACTCGAAATCGTTGCAACAGCCAAAGTATCAATATCTCGAAAATTTGTTTACATCTATCGACGAAATCGGCTACTTTACGTTCTCCAACAACAGCGACGTCGTTCCACCGAGCGAGGCGCGTCCAAATTCTATTTTTATCTTTGATGACGTGACAGGCGACAAGCAGGATGCGGTGAGAGAATACTTTTCGATGGGTCGCCATGCGAACGTCGACTGCTTCTATCTTTGTCAGACGTACGCGAGGATAACTAAACATCTGATACGCGACAACGCGAACCTGCTGATCCTGTTCAAACGGGATGGTACCAACTTGAAACATGTTTACAACGATCATGTGAATACCGACATGTCATATGACGAATTTTACGCGTTGTGCCGCGACTGTTGGCAACAAAAATATGGTTTCGTAGTGATAGACAAAGACAGTGCGCTCACAAATGGACGATACAGAAAAGGATTTATCGAGTTCGCGATACCGTAACGTAACCAGTCGTCATCGATACTTAACCAGAGACAAATATGGCAGATGTGCGCGAGCACGAAAAAA
>NW_017299879.1:43200-44409 GCF_001594075.2 Trachymyrmex cornetzi | reverse complement strand
ATTGGAGAACGTTTTCGAAACGACGGAAGACTCCCTAGCGACGAAGGTTCAAAATCAGCTGCAAACGTCGGAACGTCGAGAGGCGTTACGAGCCATCTTGGGTCCGCTGGGTCAAAAGTATGTCGAGGCTGTCCTGCGGGGAGCGCAAGATAAAGAGAGCGGTATAGACCATGTGTATGTCGTTTACCTACACAAGGATGGATTGATGTTTGGCAATAAATGTTTCGACGTGGATGACGCGGACAACATAATTATTGACGGCGTACGATACGCTGGTACCCCCGGTCTTTACGAGTTGATTTTCAAGAGAATGCCCGACGATGTCCTCTACACGGAAGACGATATGCATAAGTACAAGAGCATGCTGTTGATGACGAGAGCGAACAAACACAAGCATCATTCGCAAGGTCGATTATTGAGCAACAGGGGATACAAGTACAAATACATAATCGTGCCGTTGATGCTGGTCACACCCAAGAAACAGAGTAAGAAATCTGGAAAAGGATCACCTCACGTAATGACGCTAAACGACAACGCGATTGATTACGTGCACTGGGACGATCCCAACGAGCTGGTGGATCGTCTACGATTGCTCGACGCTTCGCACCGAGCGGGCAACAACGCTCACGACAACGAGATGCTGTCGATCATCGAGGTTCTCCGAGAAGCCGGTCTTATTATAAATTAAATCGTGTATCAATGAAACGAGGCAGTCGAGTGACAACAACGAGAAAAAATACATTATTTTCTTGTGTATTACGCGTCGAATCATGAAAAAGAGATCCGATGAAAACAAAAAAGTCAGCTCCGAGAGACGTCGACTCATCGAGGAATTGCACGCTCCTGCAAGAAGAAATTTTCCGCGAAAGCGCGTCACAGTCCGGGGATACGACAATCTGTGGCAGGCTGATATAGTTGAGATGCGTTCGTACTCGAGCCTCAACAGAGGTCACCAATACGTACTCACCGTCATCGATGTGTTGAGCAAGTACGCGTGGGCCGTGCCACTCAAGAGCAAGGATGGAAGCTAGACGGCTGACGCTATCGCTGAGATCGTTCGAGCGAGTGGAAGATGTCCGAAAAATTTACAAACGGATATGGGGAAGGAATTTTACAACGCCGATGTGCAGAAAATCTTGAAAAAACATGACGTTAATCACTATTCCACGTATTCGACGTTAAAAGCGTCAGTGGTCGAGCGGTTCAATC
>NW_017299879.1:35120-43188 GCF_001594075.2 Trachymyrmex cornetzi | reverse complement strand
CAAGAACGATATGTGGAAGATGTTTACGCTCAACGGCAATTACAAGTGGGTCGACGAGCTGCCGCATCTCGTGTCAAATTACAACGCGCGCAAACATCGCACCAACGGCATGCGACTCGCCGACGTAACTCCCGCGATCGCCGAAAGACTCTTGGGCACAGTGTACAGCGCGATAAAGATCGCGGGTGCGGCAAAATTCAAAGTAGGCGATTTGGTACGCGTGAGCAAGTACAAGACGGTTTTTGAGAAGGGTTACATGCCAAATTGGACCACCGAGGTGTTTACGATCATTAAGGTACAACGTACTAATCCCGTAACCTACTTACTCGAGGACTATCGCGGAAAATCCATCGCTGGAGCGTTCTACGAGCACGAGTTGCATCGCGCTACTCATTCGGATGTGTATCTCGTGGAAAAAGTACTGCGCAGGAAGGGAAACAAGGTGTACGTCAAGTGGCTGGGATTCGATGGATCGCACAATTCATGGATACATAAAAACAATGTGATTTGATACAATTTTGATTCATGTATTTTTTTTATTCTACATATAAAAATATATACCTACATAAGGATATAAACGTGTAAAATATTTTTTATTATACCTTCCATCTGCGTTTTTGGAGTATACAGATATAAAATACTTATAAACGTACGATACATGAAATGAAAAATAGCAATACATAATAAATGATATTACATATAACGTAATAGTAAGACTTATATAAAGTACTTATGAATGTATATACGATACATGAAACGAAAAAATAATAGTAATACATAATAAATGATATTACATATAACGTAATAGTAAGACTTATATAAAGTACTTACAAATGTATACGATACATGTGATATGAAAAATAATAGTAATATATAATAAATGGTATTATATAAAATATAATAGTAAGACTTATATAAATGCAAAAACATACATAACGATATTATAATAATACATAATAGTACACTGTATAAAAATAAAAAATAAAAAATGTAGGAAAACATATACAAAGTACAAATTACGATAATATATAAGAAAATGGTTGAAACACGAATCGAAAATAATAATACATAATAAATGGTACTACATAAAACATAATAGTAATACTTATATAAACGTAAAAAACATACATAAAGTGTAAATTACAATACAATAATAGTAGTACTTAATAGTGTCACGTCCCGCGACAAATACCGTTACAAATTTTTTTTTTTATTAATATATATATAAAATTCACTGTAACACCATAAACACTACGCGGCCTTTTTTCCATATGGAGTTCAGAGAGAGACTCTTGGGTGATCAGCTTAACTCTTAGTCTTCGCGTCAGTCAATTGAAGCTTTCGGTTTATCATATCCACAGTGTATTACTTACAATAAAGAAGTTCTATTATCAAATCTCAAGTTATTACAATAATTCAACGACTGTTCTATCGAAGATCCCCTTCCTTATCGAGTAAAAGCATCAACCAACCAGGATTTCCACCAGCAGACATTGACAATCTACCCTCAGGCTACGGATTTTGGGATTTTAACTCCCTTAACCTCACGGCAACGTCCCACGAAAAAATAGTTGAATTCTGGATCACCTTACCAACGATAGCTGAATCAACATTTGGAGTTCTCCGGATCGAACCGAGAATTCCTAAAATTCGCCTAGCGTTACATACGACGTGACAGGACCGAATTTTTGGTGGCAGCGGTGGGATCTGCCAAGGAAACCCCCTGAGAGGTGGGATCTGCCAAGGAAACCCCCTGAGACGTGGGATACAACGAGGAAATTCCCCTGAGCGACGAAGAAATCCCTGATTCAATTTCACTCAATCAATGAAGACGCTGATCATTCTCTTCATGCTAACTGCTGGAGCCCATCTGTAAGTCACCAACTCTCACCTTATAACCTCAGATGCTATAATCTACCACTAAAGTCAAAATTTATCAAATTAACCCCAGAATTCAAAATTAACAAGAATGAATAACGGTAATAATACGGTAGACGCGCTAACTCACCAAATCGGCAATCTGAACATGAACAATGACGGAAAACGACAAAATACACCCTACATTAGCCTACGAGATGCCGCCGAAACTATATTGTCATTTGACGGAAAAAACATGCCCGTATCACAATTTGCTAATAGCTGCATTCACGCAAAAAGTATGGTAGCCCCCACAGCAGAATACGGTTTAGTTCAGATGATTAAAAATAAGCTAATAGGACCAGCTTTACGAGTCGCCCTCAGCGAAGAATATAACGACATTGATTCTCTAATAAACACCTTGAAAGCGCGATTCGCACCAATTTATTCATCGCCACAATTATATGGTGAGCTATCAAAAATAGCACAACATCCGGAAGAATCTGTCTGTGATTATGGTAGTCGAGTTTCCACCATTCTGCATCAATTGAAAACCTGTTGCCAAGCAAACGGAGAACCAATAAATCATTTTACTGAAACTAACGCTGTAAAGAATTTTTTAACGGGACTCCAATCTGAAATTTATAACAGATTAATTCTGCATGACTGCTCTAATCTGAATAACGCCATCGAAGCAGCAATAAAAGTGGAAGTTGAGCACAATGAACATCAGCAACGCAAGGACTTATCCAGTCAATACGATGTAATACTTGCTTAGGTTATGGACACGACTCTCGTTCTTGTAGTACCATCGAACCATCTGCACAAATAACTCATGTGCAATGGCAGCTAAAAATATGTACCTATTGCCGCAATCCAGGACATATACGTGCTAATTGCCGATCTTTGCAACAACTATCTCCGAGAATGTACCAAAACACTAATAATTACACAATTAAATAACCCGCGAAATAATTATCAAAGTCAAGGCACTTACAATAATCGAATACCATCGCGTAGACTACAACACCCGGGATTATTCTGTCGTTACTGCAAGAATCCAGGCCATACCCTTGATCAATGCCGCAAGAGACAATATAATAATAATCAGAATTCCCAGAACCAACGTAATATAAATTCTCGAGGACAACCCAACGTACGAAATTCGGGAAACACAGAAAGGTCGCCACGGCAGGGCGTAGCTGTAAACGACCATGCTCGTGTGCGCCTCATAGAAACGATGAATCAAGAAAATCAAACGCAATTATAAAAACGCTTCACGAAAATGATAAACCAAGACAAACGCACGCAAACATAAGGATTATGAATAAAAAATGTAGCAAACCTCCCTGTATCGTCATACCAAGTCCAGATATACTAGAAGAACGCGGAAATTTTATGATTGACACTGGCTCTGATCTGAATCTAATAAAACGGTCAGTCTTGAAGGAAGAAGTAAAAATAGATACGCTACAGACTTTTGATTTAAGTGGAATAACAAAAGGTCGAACTCGCACGATAGGTATAGCAAAATTGCACCTCTTCAACGCCGAGATCCCTTTCCACGTCGTCCCTGATACTTTTCCGATCTTTCCCGACGGAATTCTAGGAACGGAATTCTTTCAAAGTCAGAAAGCTACGATAGACTATCTGAGGAAAAGCCTTATCGTAAATGGTATCCCTTACTTCTTTCATTATAACGAGATTGTGACCATTCCTGCACGCACGCGTAAACAAATATATATACGCATTGCAAACCCAGAGATCAAATACGGATACGTACCGAAATTGAATGCTGGACCGCAGGTTTATTTAGGTAATGCCGTCGTATCTAACCGAAACGGTAAAGGTTATTTGTACGTAATCAACACTTCAAACGAAGACATCGCATTAGCCATCCCTACTGTGAGCATACATCCCTTCCAAGAGAGCGATGACGACTCAAGAGAAACAGTCGAGACTTCCCTACTGAATGACTCTTATGAAGCAGTCGAGACTTCCTTGCCGAATGACTCCTGTGAAATAATCGAGCCTTCCCTACCGAACGACTCCTGTTCTCACACACGAGTAGAGAGAATTATGCCGTTGTTACGACTTGACCACCTAAATAAAGAGGAAAAAGCAAACGTTATTCAACTAGTAACAAAGCACTCCGATAGATTCCACTTGCCAGAAGATCCTTTAGGAGCAACTAACGCCGCACAGCACAGAATCCATACTACTAATGATCTACCGATCAATGTAAAGCAATATCGCTATCCACAAGTTCACAAGGAAGAAATCCAACGTCAGATAGACGACATGTTAGAAAAAGGCATTATTGAAACTTCTAATTCTCCCTATAATTCACCATTATGGATAGTGCCGAAGAAAGACGATTCCCGAGGGAACAAACAATGGCGATTAGTAATCGATTTCCGAGCTCTTAACGAAAAAACTATAGGTGATGCATACCCATTGCCAAATATAGTAGACATTCTTGATCAATTAGGAAGCGCGAAATATTTCTCAGTATTTGACCTAGCATCAGGATTTCACCAAATACGCATGAATAAGGAAGACAAGCATAAAACCGCATTCTCAACTCCCTATGGACACTTCGAATACTCCCGCATGCCTTTTGGATTAAAAAACGCCCCCGCAACGTTTCAACGACTAATGGACCAAGTGCTTACTGGACTACAAGGAATAGAATTATTTGTTTACCTCGATGATATAGTACTATACGCAAGATTACTAGAAGAGCATGAAATAAAATTCGACAGACTAATGAAAAGATTAGGAGCAGCAAACCTATCCTTACAACCTGACAAATGCGAATTCTTGAAGAGAGAAGTTATTTATCTAGGACATGTAATAACAGAAAACGGAGTTAAACCTGACAATAAAAAGTTAGAAGCCGTAAGGAATTTTCCACTCCCGAAAACCCGAAAAAATATAAAACAATTTTTAGGACTTGCCGGTTATTACCGACGATTCATTGAAAACTTCTAAAAAATCGCTAAACCACTTTCTGATTTAACTAAACAAACAAAACCATTTGATTGGGGACATAAACAACAAGAATCATTCGATACACTACGAAACGCTCTTTGCTCTGAGCCCATCCTACAATATCCAGACCACGATAAACCATTTATCATCACCACAGACGCATCAGGTTATGCTATTGGCGCAATACTCAGCCAAGGAAAAATTGGAGAAGATCTGCCTATTGCTTATGCCTCACGAGTACTAAACGACGCTGAAACACGATATTCACCAACTGAACGCGAACTACTTGCTCTCGTCTACGCTGTTAAACATTTTAGACCTTATGTCTATGGGAAAAAATTTACTATGATGATGGACCACAAACCATTAATATGGCTAAATTCTATTGCTGACCCTACTTCAAGATTAATACGATGGAAATTGAAACTTGCAGAATACGAGTACACCATAAGCTACAAACCAGGAAAGAAAAATAAAAATGCGGATGAACTATCAAGAAACCCAGTTGAAAAATCTGAAGATGAAATAAAGAACGCATATCCATTACAAGCGAAACGAGCCTTATCTACCTCCAGCGAATCAAATGCAGCAGACCATAAAAAATTAAAAACAACTCATCCTAGTGCAAAACGACCAGTTATGAGCGACAATGTTAGCTCAGGAAATCCAGCACCACATAAAAAGATCCGACCATATGAATTAACTCCATATGAAGATGAAGAAGATTTGATATGTCATGAAGTATTAACAGACAGTCATGGCGATACCACATCCACGTATGGTACCGATTGCGATACCGACGACTCTGAAATATTAAAAAAGGGTGAGAAAAGAAAACACTACACTAGCTCCTCGAACCACGAAGAAAGAAGAAGGCGACGAAGGAAGAAAAAACATAAACCGCAACTCGAAGATTCGTCAGATGAAGAGAATATACCTATTCAAAGGTCACCTGTTGAAAAAAGGACTCCTTCCCCTCCTGTATAACCACACGACAGCAGCTCATACTCAAAACTATTTTCTGTTTTACCACCTTCAAGGAAACAAACGCGTAATCGATCAAGTACCGACTCCGCACCCGTTGATAAGATAAAATGTAGTATATATATCATACTACATTTTATAAAAATCATACTGATCCAGACAGCAGTACCATCTCTGCAGAATCTATAGAAATAATATCGCAACCACCTTGTATTCCCCGAAATGATCTAGAAGTCAAAGATCTAGCGAAACGACCCTTTATTACGCAAATTCAGCATAAAAATTTCTTGCCGTTTACACCAACACCCTTATTATCACATCATGATAACAATAATGACACACTGATAACACAACCAGATTCTATTCCTGAAAACGTTGTTGAAAATTTAAATATAGACCAGGAACCAATCAAAATTAATGCTCGAACTATAGAGGAAGAATTTCCGTGGATATCAAATGAACCAATGAATCTAACAGAAGAAATGGATTATGAAATAGAGAAAAACCATCTTTAACGTACCGCACACCTAAATATGAAATCGCAAGTAAATCAAGCAGCTCCGAAACAGAAACAATCTCTCCCCCCAGAATCGATGCCGAAACACGACCTTTAGACATTGAGGAATTAAAAATTCCTAAAATAACACATACAAAAAAGCTAATATCCAAACAAAAAATTAAGAAAGAGAAAATACCAAAACCACCTCCTAAAGGAAAGACTCGCCGTAATCGAAGACCTAAACTAAAAATAACGAGAAATGAAATAACAACAGTAAATATCTTAGATTCACGAGATCAATTATGGATGAGAAATTCCCACATAATAAATTTCATCGACACCAGAGGAAACCCTGTAGACGAAATCGGACAAGATTTAATAAAACAAAACTTATATCACAAACCAAATAACTTTAAAGGAGTAGTTGGAAATATCTTAACAACAAAAAGAGGTAATAGACAAATTTTTAGTATCATAATAAAGGAAGAAATCGGAAATGAAATTAAAGAAGTAAATATAACCAAAGGAATTAAAGAATTAAAACTCGAAATGATTCAAAGACAAATATTACAAGCAAGCATATCGCAATATAAAAGTAGCATCGGTATACCATGGTATAGAATACGTTCTATCCTACGACTCATACTTCTCGGAACAGCGATAAAGATAACAGTGTGTCAAGGACATGTACGCGTCCCTGAACCAGAGGATCGAATTCGTATCATAAAAGAGAGTCATGAATCCAGTGTCGGAGGACACAAGGGAATTACAAAAACATTGGCGCGCATACGACAAAATTATTATTGGGAGAAAATGAAAGAACAAATAGGAAATTTTATCAGAACGTGCAACAGTTGCCAAAAGAAAAAATTAGTGCGTACAAAACCTAAACAAGAAATGATTATAACAGATACACCAGTGGACGCATTTGATAAAATATCAATGGATATAGTTGGACCCTTACCATTGACAATGTCTGGGCACGAGTATATTCTAACAATTCAAGATCTATTAACAAAGTATTCCCTAGCAATACCATTATTTAGAGCAACCTCAGAAGAGATCGCAGAAGCATTCACACGAAGATTTATTTGTCAATTCGGAAGCCCGCGAGCAATACTAACCGATCAAGGAACAAATTTTACGAGCTCAATGATGAAAAAACTAGCTAAACATTTCAAAATAACACAATACCGTACGTCAGCTTTCCACCCACAGTCAAACGGATCCATTGAACGAAGCCATCATGTATTAACCGAATATCTGAAACACTATATTGCCAACGAAGAAGATTGGGACGAATGGTTAGAACATGCTATGTTTTCTTATAACACGAGCGTACATGAAGGTACAAAATTCACACCCTATGAGCTAATATTTGGTAAATTGGCGCGCTTACCTTCTGGAATAAAGCCAGCCGAGCCAACAGAAACATATAACGACTACATTGACAGATTAATAGACAAGTTAACCGATTTACGAAAATTAGCAGCTGAAAATCTAGGAAATTCTAAAGAACGATCAAAATATTACTACGATAAGAAAGCCAGAATCAAAGAATATAAAGTTGGAAATTTCGTTTACTTATTAAAAACAAAGAAAAAGCATAAATTCGATGATGAATATACCGGACCTTATGAAGTACTTGAAATACTAGAGAACAATAACATAAAGATATTAATTTCTTATGGAAAAACAAAAATCGTGCATATTGATCGACTTAAACTTGCCTCC
>NW_017299879.1:33368-33568 GCF_001594075.2 Trachymyrmex cornetzi | reverse complement strand
CAACACCAATTGTAACCATTGTTCTTCAAGCGCGATATATTAGCGTTATTATTATATACTTCTTTTATTATATTAAGCATCCTTAGTTATCCTTGTTATTCTAGAATTATATTATCCAACGCATTAACACATAACCAAGACACTAAGGCTGTTTTCCTTTTAGGAGACACAAACCGACACAGTATAACACACTCAAACAC
>NW_017299879.1:29124-33197 GCF_001594075.2 Trachymyrmex cornetzi | reverse complement strand
AGACCGCCGTGAAAATATTGAACGTTTAATTTACAAAATCATATGTGACACTAGCGTTCCCCGAGGAACCGTTTAATTCACCGTTATTAACACCTCATTTTATATTGCTATTAACCGTTTTTGTACTCAACACCAATTGTAATCATTGTTCTTCAAGCGCGATATATTAGCGTTATTATTATATACTTCTTTTATTATATTAAGCATCCTTAGTTATCCTTGTTATTTTAGAATTATATTATCCAACGCATTAACACATAATAAAAGGAAAGCAGCCTATAATAATACGAAGATACTCACCGCTTATATATATATACACATATATTCGTCAATTTTCTTAGTTATCCCTCACATCCTACAAATAAGAAATATATTAATAAAATATAATAATGTTCACTAACACTGTCTACGAAATATTATAACAACTTATCATTAAGGTACTAATAACAAAAAAATAATAAAATTATGAAATAAACGAAAAACATTTAAATAATATACTCCATAATCACCACTTAACCCTAATAAATAAAAAATAAATAATAAAAGGTAAAAATTTTTTTTTCCCCATCCTTACGCCTATGAATATTAACCTTTATCATCAATACCTACATATATATATATCAATCGTAACCAACGGAATATATACCATCACCATTCTGATCACTGACAATTTTCCTACAACGAAAACACAAAAATCAAAAAACCAAAATACTAATACAAAAACATCATTCACTATATTCGCAACATTATATACTTACTGACATTTAGCCGTTCCAATATCCAACACTCACTATACACTCTAATCACATTCAAGTTCGGGGACCGAACTTCACCGTGATGGGAGATGTCACGTCCCGCGACAAATACCGTTACAAATTTTTTTTTTATTAATATATATATAAAATTCACTGTAACACCATAAACACTACGCGACCTTTTTTCCATACGGAGTTCAGAGAGAGACTCTTGGGTGATCAGCTTAACTCTTAGTCTTCGCGTCAGTCAATTGAAGCTTTCGGTTTATCAAATCCACAGTGTATTACTTACAATAAAGAAGTTATATTATCGAATCTCAAGTTATTACAATAATTCAACGACTGTTCTATCGAAGATCCCCTTCCTTATCGAGTAAAAGCATCAACCAACCAGGATTTCCACCAGCAGACATTGACAATCTACCCTCAGGCTACGGATTTTGGGATTTTAACTCCCTTAACCTCACGGCAACGTCCCACGAAAAAATAGTTGAATTCTGGATCGCCTTACCAACGATAGCTGAATCAACATTTGGAGTTCTCCGGATCGAACCGAGAATTCCTAAAATTCGCCTAGCGTT
The DNA here is from genome assembly GCF_001594075.2 of Trachymyrmex cornetzi. Taxonomy (NCBI): domain Eukaryota; kingdom Metazoa; phylum Arthropoda; class Insecta; order Hymenoptera; family Formicidae; genus Trachymyrmex; species Trachymyrmex cornetzi. Next base: position 31,861 of record NW_017299879.1, on the reverse strand, counting down.
ACATACGACGTGACAATAGTAACATAAATGTTAATGCATATATTACAAAGGTACTCGCCACATGGTAACGTCTCCGTCGTGTTCGGTACGACGTATCGTTTGTCGTCGTATGGATTCAGAGCGATTTTCGATTCGGATATCGTGTATACCTCATGCAGTTTAAATCGTATACTCGATTGACGACGAGTCATTTCGATCTTTTCGTTCAAGCACCGCGTGTAATCGTCGAACGTTATCGTTCGCGCTACTACGTTACTCTTTACATCTTTTGCTTTTTTGGTGTCCTTTTTGCCATCTACTCTCACCGCGTACATCTTCGCTCTGAGTCCAACGAATTCGGTCATTATCATACCATTGTTCTCGTCCTTATAAGAATGGGTACTTTTTTATTCGCGAGAGACATACCGTACGCGTTATCCGCCGGATAATCGCTCGTGTCGAATCTAGCGATATCGCGTTTCATAGTCTCGTAAATGTTCTCGCATTCTATACGGTAAATGAGACTGTCCGTGTCGGTGTACATGATTTTGCATTTGTCGCGAAACAGTGGTAACATATACTCGTAGTGAAATTCATACAAGCAGACTTTCAATATATCGAGTATACACATACCCACTTAAATCGGCTTGTTGAACTTCACCTCGAGTTTACGCAGTTCGACGGCGATTAAATTTTCCGCAAAGACGCTGCGGCTGTGAAAATTCGGTTTCGCCATCATTGCCTCCGCGCCGTACCGTCCGTCCCATTTTGTTATTAATTTTACGACGTGATTGCGCACATTCTCCATGGTCTTGCCGAAAACCGCGTTGTTCATTAATTTATACAAATTTTTCTCGAAATCGTTTTTCGCGCGAGTTCTGAAATTTGTATTGAGTTGAATGTACTCGTGAAGCTATGGAGATTGCGCGAATTGTAGCACCCGATGGATCTTTGTTACGCGAAGACCGTGACGAGTACATTGCTGTAGGTTGCGGTAGTGAATGACGTAACGCTGTTTATTGTACAGCGTCACTATAAGTTTATCCTCGCGCTTGCCAGGCGGCTTATCGCGCATCGGGCAGAAAGGCAGGTCCGCGTGAACGTCATGGAGATGTTGTGGATACTCGAGATCGACCTCGAGAATATAACCGATGGGCGAATCCAGAGCGATCGCGCTCACGTCAAAGTTCGCAACGTCTTTGACCCATCGAAATTCGGCGTATGCCAATGGTTGATACATCGCCCAACCGTACAAGTTGTTAACGTCGTAGTACATTAAGTACGGCGACGGTTCTGACGGGTCGTACGAACGCATGTACTTGTTATTAGCCTACGCATATAAAATATAAAAAAAATTGAATATTGTGCTATAATTAAATTTTTGCATTTGAAAGGCAATACGTCTACGCAAATTAAAATCGAGTTGGACGCTGTTTACGGGGACTCTGCCCCATCATTTGCCACCGTGAAAAGATGGTTAGCTGAATTTAAACGTAGTCGTACCAGCTTAGCTGATGATGAGCGTTCGTAAAACGAAGACGGTTTTATCGGCGGGAAAGGTGATGGCGACTGTTTTTTGGAACAGTCATGGAATTGTGTTGATCGACTATCTTGAAAAAGATAAAACAATAACAGGAACGTACTACGCATCATTGCTTGACAAGCTGAAGGCAAAAATTGAGAAAAAACGACCGCATTTGAGAAAGAAGAAGGTGCTGTTCCATCAAGATAACGCATCGTCTCACACTTCGGCGGTCGCTATGGCAAAAATTCACGAATTGCGGTTCGAATTAATTGACCATCCACCGTATTCTGGTAAATACGGTGGATGGCCAATTCAGATCTGGTAATCTGGCCCCCAGTGACATTTTTCTGTTTCCTAGGCTTAAAGTTTAGCTCGGAGGACAGAAATTTTCAGCCAACGAGATCATCGCATCCGTAGACGCCTATTTTGCAAAGCAAGACGCTCGGTATTATTTGAATGGATTAAAGGGGTGGGAGCATCGTTGGAAAAAATGTATCGACTTAAAAGGAGACTATGTGGAAAAATAAAATTAAGTTTAACAGCACGAGTTAGATTATCCATCGCCGAATAGCCCGCGTTATGCGACGGATCGTAGTATAATTTTTCGAACGCCATTGTATTATCTTAGTTTTTTCCAACCGAGTAACCGATCTTTTCCCGTTTGTAGAGATATGGGGGTCAGATGTGGGGATCAGTTTTTTCGTGTACGAGAAAGAATCATTTCCTCGTCTGTTTCTTGTTCGTAATTTTTACGTTTTTCTCTTACCTCTCGATACAATCGGCGTGAAACTTGCGCTTTCGATATAAAAGGCGTGGAACTCGCCCGAGGTCGAAGTTTTACGCTGTTTACACTAACACCGTGCGAGGACAATAATTTTTTATTTCTCACCAGCGCAGAAGGTATGTTCAACGCACGGAGTAATCGCGCGAAAAGATTTCTACCTACTGCTTTCACAGTTTTTCTCTCGCGCATCGCGTCGTTCATCAAGTCAGTGATATTCGAGTCTTTCACGACGTTGCCATCTATAGTCACGATTCCATGCTCGTCCAAACTAATTCTATCAGGTATAGCATTTCGAATCAAATGTTTCATCAGTAAGTGTGCATGCTTACGATAAGATTTCGGTACGCTTTCCACTATTTCCTCAATGCTTTTCATCGCATGATTATTCTTCGCATGATTATGATCGCTCGAAATTTCAAAATTTTTCGTAATAATACCGGTATTACTGA
>NW_017299879.1:21415-28774 GCF_001594075.2 Trachymyrmex cornetzi | reverse complement strand
TTCGATAATTAGTGATAATAAGGTCGATAATATAGGTCCGATAATATAAGGTAAAAATTATCCTCGCTGCACCAACAGCTTTCTTTTATCCTTCCAAATTCCATGTTTTGCAACGATGCGGCGCAGAGGCGTTATGTATTTGGTTAACCGATTTTTTTCACAACGTTCGAGCGAGACGTTACCTTCGAGTGTATTAAAAACACATTCACAGATACAACGAATTAATTTTTCGTCAGCACCGCGTAAGAAGGTTGTACGTTGATTTTTGTCCAAATGATAGAGCACCGCGAGGAGACAGGCGTTTCTCCTACCGATCGAATGTGTGGCGGTTTTCGTCGTACTGTGCGATTTCTTGTTACCCACCTTCATTGCGAAAAAAATCTATGACTGACACGTACGATTACCCGTACTCGCTTTTTATACGAATCCCCTGGAAAATGATCTACGTGTCACGTAGACGTAATGAGTCGTATCCTCGGGAAAAATACACTTTCGAAATCGGTACTCGTCCGGAGTTGATTGTTTCAGATCGAGCAGCAAATAGCCGTGAGGCCTCGACGACGTAGCGTCGTAGTATGCCTCTTCTAGTAATTTCGGATCGTCGTGATAGACTTGACGCGCTAAATGACGAATTTGAGCGCGATCACGTGGATTTTTGAAAACGACGATGTAATTTGCGTTGAACGACATATCGCGCTGATCACGTTCCTGATGGAAGAGATTCTGCGAGATAAGTATAACACTGAGATTCAGGTGATGACTGCTTTTGGTAAAAAGATTCACGATCGCGTCGCTCGACGACGATTCTCTCATAAGATCGTCGATTATCACTAATTTCGGGGAGAGCGAATCGTTCGAGTAATCCTCCGAACGATGTAATCCCTCGCGAAATTCAATTACGTCCTTCTTCGTCGCTTTAACATTACCGTGTCGCCAACTCTGTTCTTCGATCTCTTTTTCACGATCGTCGTATTGTAATTGTCGATAAGCTTCTTGCCACTCCGCGTAATAAAATAAAACTCTTGAAACGCACGTCGGACATGAGAGATAAATATCGGAGGAAAGTCTTTACGAAAATCGTTTTTCCGCAACCGGTAGGACCGCATACGATCGATGTCCAGGGATGTTTCCAGCACACGTCCATTTTGCGAAATGAACGCGCGATGACCGTGCAAGACTTCAAAAGCAAAAAAGAAGAGGGTAAAAATGGCGCTTAACAATATTTTCAATAATGTGCAAAGGACAAATTTAAGCAGAGAGATAAGCTAATCAACGCGACGAGGGCCCCACGCGGCGGACACACCCTCGCGTCAGCGTACCCCCGCATAGGTTAATCGGGGGGCGGAGAGCACCGAATCGCCTTCTGAGCTGATTCACGCCACGGTGCGACGCGCATAAGCTTATGCGTGACAAAGTCATCCTACAATTCTTTCGAATATGTGAGAGGACGGGGCATCGCCGCTACAAGCTTACATGCGATGCCGTGGGAAAAAAGCTTATAATGGAGGAAGGAAGAAGGTAAAAAATTTTTCTTGTGTTTTAAATATAAAATATTTTATTTTTATGTTTATTACTTATTTCTTACAAAAAAGGGGAAAAAGAGGAAAAAGAGCTTTTAAAGTTGTTTTTTATTTAATCATTTTTTCGAACGCCTCGAATACAATAAAATTTTATAAGGTGAAAAAAATATTTATATTTTAAATTATAAAGTTGAACAACAATTCTAATACTAAAAAGATGTACAAAACAATAAAATATTTACAAAAACAATATTCATATTTTATTTTACAAAATCTTCCATCATAATTTTATATTTTTACCTAATTACACTAATAGACGGAAAACTCGACGACGTTGCTAACTTAAAACGAGAGAGAAAGTTCAAGCGTGAGAAAGGTTATTCATCTACGAAACCGTATGGAAAAGTATAATAATTATTAATAAATTTACGTTTTACCAATGCCGGCGCTCATGACTTTGTCCCGTTTTGTGTTATAATTTCATGAAACGAAGTACGCTGAATTGCTGTAAAATGCAAATTTATCACCGCTTCCCCCGTTTGTTCTTCTGCTTCTCGCCTTTTTCTCTCATTTTCATCGATTAATTTCTTAATACCATTAAAATTTAGAACGATCGAATTCTTAAAATTAAATGTTATTCCCTTTATTTTACAGACCTCATGAGAGCGTCCTTCTGGCGTACGAACGATATACGCATAAAATTTTGGGCCACCCGAAACAAACGACTCAATATAACTACCGCGGCCATAGCTTTCGAGTTCATCTGTCATATCGCTCAGAAAATTACCCGTACGCGGTTCGTACTCATTCGGCTCATCGGTACTTAAGTAGATACATGAGTGTGTACCGTAATATAAAACTGCAAGGCCAAATCGCTATGGACGGAAGACAATGCTGTGTGTTTGATGAGATCAGAAAGGTGTGATCTATTATGAGCTGCTAAAACCTGGCGAAACCGTTAATAATGAACGCTACCGACAACAAATGATCAATTTGAATCAAGCTTTGCGTGAAAAACGACCGGAATATCAAAAAAGGCAACACAAAGTGATTTTGCTTCATGATAGTGCACCATCACACACAGCAAAACTGGTTAAGGAAACGATTGAGGCGTTTGATTGGGAAATACTTTCGCATGCGGTTTACTCACCGGACTTGGCTCCGTCCGATTACTACTTATTTGCATTGATGGGACACGCACTTGCTCAGCAGCGCTTCACTTCTTACGAAGATGTACGAAAATGGCTAGATGACTGGTTTGGCTCAAAAGAGCAACAATTTTTTTGGCGTGGCATCCACAAATTGTCAGACAGGTAGGAAAAATGTATAGCTAGCGATGGTCAATACTTCGAATAAAATATTTTTTATCATTTTTATGCAATAAACGTATATTTTCTATTAAAAAATTCCGGTTTCACATTTACATACCTGGTAATCTCGCGTACTCTGCACCAACGACATCGCACCGACATATCGTCTATCTCCGCGCAAGTTTCGCAAATCTGATGCGCGACGCAGAGAGTTGGAACGTGAATTTTTACGTTCTCGATACCTTCATATGTCTCGTCCTGTCGCGTTTCAAAATAGTAGAACACGAATGCAACGCGGTCTCTTTTAAATTTGTCTTTGACTTCGGGCTCAATCTCACTTGCATGTGTCACATCTTCCTGTATCGTCGCACTACTCGTTTCCTCACCCGGATTCTCAGTAACGACTTTACATCGAAGAGGTCGCATGAAGCAGGAATGATTCGAACGCTGAAGCGATCGACATGTTCTACAATAGGATATTCCGCATTCGTGTTTTGAATTTAACTTTACGAATCGCCCGCAATCGTTACATATTTTAACCGATTCGCAAATGCTTGCGGGGGATTGATCGTTGTAAGATCTTTCCGCGCAGTGACATTCGAAACACGTGATATCGAAAAACGCACGATTGCTCAATTTACACCTTATTATCTGCGCGTCGGGGGATTCACATTACGGAATCGCGTGGCAACGTGGGCATTTTTTAGTGCAATGGTGACCTCTATCTTTACGATAGCCCATGTTGCACGCGACGCAATATCCCCCGCGAGAACCAGCAGCGGCTTTTGCGTTTAATATCGGGTTGAAATGACGCTAACGTTCATAATACATTATATACAGTTTAATACTCGGTTCGGGTCCTAAAGAGTCAAGTAACGTGCAATCGTCATATACCGGATTCTCACCGCGCCCGAAAGTACTAAAATTGAACACAATTATTGCTATATTTTCGGAAATGAGGTAACGTTGAAAACGCTCGATTTCACGCATACCGCATCCCTGCTCGGGAATTGTGACGCCAGCGTTCCTCGTTAGTTCTTTCGCTAATTCGGATTGTAAAAAGGAGCTTTGTCGTCTTATGCAATTCCATTTTTCATGGAGTTCACCTATACGTAGATTTCCTCGTTCACAATGTGCTCGTGCCACTACGAGGGAACGTGGAAAACACAAATTATCAGAATTATTTAATTGCAAAATCGAGCGTTTTGCTACGTCTTCGTGTGTTAGTCGATCTGCTCTACCACCACGTCCCGCAGGTGCTGCAACGTTAAAAGCGCGTACATCAAAATTTTCCGCCATATCGAGCCTTCCGGCACTTTGAGCTACTGAACTCACGAGTCGCCATATGTCCTCGGAAATTAAGTCACGCGACGGACGAAACGATAGTCCTGCCGGACCATGCGTTAAATTCGGCGAATCGAACGATAAACCCACGTAATCGCCCGGTTCGCACGAATGTATCGCATACGCGTAGATTTCGCGGAACGCGTTTTCTAGCCAGCGAACGGTATCCTCACCTTCAGGTATTGGACGTATCACGAAAGTAGCCTCTCTCCCGAGCATGCCGAAATTTCTAAAGCGTCGCGAGTTTTCCGTCCATAAATCTACGAAATTAAAATTATCGCCAACCTCGTGTTGTCGCTGATGCTGTTGTTGTTGATGTTGATGTTGCTGGTGTCGATGAGGCTGCTGTTGGTGACGCTACTCCACGTTGTTTACAGGGTTTTCCTCTCTCTTGTTTGCCGAAACAACGTTAGCACTGCCGCTACCATCACCACCACCACCACCACCACCGCCAGTTTGTACTGAAAGATTAAGAAAATTTTGTTATATTAGGTGTACAACTTTGCTTCCACCGTTTTTTTTTCCGAAATTCGAGGCTTTATTGTAAAAAACTGGTTATACATTTATGATTCAAATTATGGTGCATCGCTGGCCACTACTTTCTCCCATCTTTCGGGCAGCGTACGAATCCCGCGTCGAAAAATCTGGTCATCTTTTGAGGCGATCCACGAATCGATTCAATTTTTTCTTCTTCATAAGACCGGAAGTGCTGGTCAGCCAGACCGTGTGCCATTTATCGAAACAAGTGATAGTCAGAGGGAGCAACGTCTGGAGAATACGGCTGGTGGGGTAGGACTTCCCATTTCAACTTTTCCAAGTATGTCTTGACCACTTTCGCAACATAGGTCGAGCATTGTCATGCTGCAAAATCACTTTATCGTTTCTCTCGTTGTATTGCGGCCGTTTGTCTTTCAATGCTCGGCTCAAATGCATCAATTGCGTTCGATACCGATCGCCTGTGATTGTTTCAGTCGGTTTTAACAGTTCATAATACACTACGCCGAGCTGGTCCCATCAAATACACAGCATGACCTTGGAGCCGTGAATAATCGGTTTGGCCGTCGACGTGGACGCATGGCCGGGAAATCCCTATGATTTTCTGCGCTTGGGGTTATCGCAATGAACCCATTTTTCGTCCCCAGTCACAATGCGATGCAGAAATCCCTTCCGTCTTTGCCTTTCAAGCAGCTGTTCACAAGCAAACAAACGCCGTTCAACATCTCTCGGCTTTAACTCGTACGGCACACAATTTCCTTGCTTCTGAATCATTCCTATGGCTTTGAGGCGATTTGAAATGGCTTGTTGAGTCACTCGAAATGATCGTGCCAATTCTTGTTGATTTTGACACGAGTCTTAATCAAGTAACGCCTCCAATTCTGCATCTTCGAAAACCTTCTCTCTTCCATCACTATGCCGGTCTTCGACGTCAAAATTACCGTTTTTGAAGCGTTGAAACCAATCACGACACGTTCTTTCATTAATAGCGGCCTCACCATAAGTATTTGAGAGCATTCGATGAGCCTCAACCGCAGATTTCTCCATATTGAAGCAAAAAATTAAAACCTCCCGCAAATGACGAGAATTTGGCTCGTAAACTTACATTTTCAATCAAGAATAATTTTATGATGCAGGCACAAATCGACTAATGTTTCTATGGGGTTATGTTGACAGATGCCGAAGTTTATTGTATGACGTCTATGATCTATTTATTTCGACCACTACTTACGGCTAAAGCAATCTACAGGAAAACGGCGGAAGGAAAGTTGTACACCTAATATATATTTCGATATAAATATAATAAATTATGTTAGAATATTAGGACTGATTGCGATGCTTGGAATTCCAAAATTTTATAACTACAACGACGTTATAAAATTTTCGATAGAACTTCTATAGATGCCAAGTATGAGCCGACACAGGATCGTCGTAAAAAAACCAAATCGAATTTTGTATGTCAATTCATTTAATACAATTTAATTTAAACGTTTCAATCCTTGATTCAGGTCCTCTTCAGTAATTATAAAAAGTCAATTGCATTGGGTAAACTTTGATCACTGTTATGTCATCGTATTCAAAATACATCAAGTTGATAGACTTAATGCAGAGAAAGAAAATTACTGACAAACAGTTTTATGTCCATAGAGTGCCTACGCTCGCACGCACATCACGTTCACAATACAAAAATCGTACATTACAAGTAAACTATTTCAACTAGCAGTTCAAGTCGCGTGGCAATCATGATACAAAAGATGCTGTAGGTCTGTACGCTGAACTCAGACTGAATATGATTTTTGTATTGTGAACGTGATGTGCGTGTGAGCGTAGGCACTCTATGGACATAAAACTGTTTGTCAGTAATTTTCTTTCTCTGCATTAAGTCTATCAACTTGATATATTTTTTAACAGCGATCAAAGTCTACCCAATGCAATTGACTTTTTATAATTACTGAAGAGGACCTGAATCAAGGGTTGAAACGTTTAAATTAAATTGTATTAAATGAATTGACATACAAAATTCGTTTTGGTTTTTTTACACACGACGATCCTGTGTCGGCTCATACTTGGCATCTATAGAAGTTCTATCGATTTTTAATATTCTGAGCCTTATAATATTAAGTTATAAAATTTTATTTATTTTTTAAATGTGTAACCGGATAATGAAGATTAAAAAAGTGAAGATATTGAGTACGTGAAAATTGAAAACATTGCGAACAGACCTTTTATCACACCCCCAATATAGTGACTATATTTAGCATACTAAGGCAACTCACCTTTAGTTGCTTTATTCAGTCACGCGAAATTATCCGGCTTTCGAATATTATTTCTAATGATTCGATCCACTCGATACCGGCGTGTATGAAATATCTAATAAAAAGTTCATACATGAAAATACATTACCGTGAAAATAAATTAAAAGATTTAGTATAGAATATTATTGCCTTCAACACACACACACACACACACAACAAACACACACACACACACACAACACAACACACAACACAACACACACACAACACACACACAACACACACACAACACACACACAACACACACACACACACAACATCAATAGGGTAGTCTCTCTAGCATCTTCCTCCTCCTCCTCCTCCTCACTCTCAGCAATGTCGTCTCCCCGCTCAACAGCTTCTTGAGTTTGTTCTTCTTCTTCTTCTTCCTCCTCC
>NW_017299879.1:20359-21296 GCF_001594075.2 Trachymyrmex cornetzi | reverse complement strand
CTAGAAAAAATTAAAATATTTTTAATAAAGGAAATTTCCAGCATTTGATCAATATTTTTATTTTTCCAACTTACGCGCAGAAACAACCTCGTCTTCATCCTCCGCGTGACGTCGTCGTCGCCACAGACTCAAACGCCCACGTCGCACGAATTGCACGGGATTAACGTACGCCACTTGACGATTTGACGCTAAAAATAAATATTATAATTTAATTAATAATAATAATAATAATAAATCTTTTTTTTAAATGTATAATTTTGTTTCAGCTCAGCTTACCTACTCTTACTCCTGTGTTACCGTTGATCCTATGACGAAACTCATCAATATGACCACCAGCGTCATCTTCCTCATGATTGAAACACTCACGCACTTCTATACGTATATGTATATGTATTTTATTATTTAATTCTCCTCCGAATATAACTATAGTGTTGTCAGCCTCCTAAAATTATATATGACGACGCGCTGTAATGAAAAAATAAACGAATAAGTCATCTAAAGAGAAAACTTTTTCACAACCAGATAAAAATGAAATACTTACAGAACCTTCCGAGCAGCTTTCAAATCTCATCCCCTCTATTAATGGTACTGACTGTTTCCGAAAACCTTCGTTTACCGTTTCCAGCATCTTTGTGAATGAGGAAATCCAGTATATAGCACTGACATGTTGAAAACGATGACCATACTACACCATCGATATATTCAATTTCACCCCTTTCTTTCCTCGAACAAACCGGACAATAAGTAGTATTACGTGATAACACATTCCGGAATCCAAGTTCCCCGTTGCGAAACAATTGCTCGAACGATGGACATTTACGGTTTAGAACGATGGACATTTAGCCATTTTACACAGACTGACTTTGCGCGATCCCCATCAGTATTTATATTTTTCGTTCCCCACTCAACAATAGTAAAAAAATGCAATGTTTGCGAA
>NW_017299879.1:18410-20230 GCF_001594075.2 Trachymyrmex cornetzi | reverse complement strand
ATATAAGAAATTTTTTCAAGGACATAATCGGGGATGACATCATCAATGTAACACGAGCAAATGTGTACCCCTTACAATAAAAGACGCATCCGGTGATGACATCAGTATACTCTAATACAGTAAAATACAACATTTGCAAATATGCAACTGCTTTGTTAGCGTAATATAAGAAATTTTTTCAAGGACATATTCGGTGACATCATCATCAATGTAATATGACACAACACCTGCAAAAATGCAATTTCATCAAAATATAGCTGCTTTGTTAGCGTTATTTAAGAAATTTTTCAAGGACATGATACGACATGTCACAACATGTTCGAGCGGTGATCATCAATGTAATGTCACGTGACCAAGTAAATGATATAAAAATAACAAGATTTAGGTGCACTGCGCTATTAGTCAGTCTAACAGCACAAGTGACAACATGGAGCGTGATTTAATTGAGCAAGCTACCCTGCTTAATACAAGAGAAGAGTATGTCGCGTGGGAACAACGTTGCGATGAATTTATAGAATCTCTGGAAGAGCAGAGCCGTATCAAACGCCCGCGATTATCGATTGGTAATAGACAATCAGTGATCGCATGTATCGCGCGGCTTGAAAGCTTGAAGGATTCGGTGCGCGGACGATTCATGCACGTAGGTGCAGGACATGGACTTCGATGGCGCGAGATCGAAACGGCGTTCGAAAGCCGTATTCTAACGGCCGCGGTAATAAACTCCAATCACATCGAGCCTCGACGATTTCTCGAAGACGCGAGTGAAATTGTGCTCGAGCGTATACAGTGTATTATGCAGAGATACGACGCTATAAAAATAAACACTATTTTTAATGGTGAGTTCGTGGCTGGTGATAAACGCGCGAACAAGAGTATCGCCACCCGCAACTATGAACTATACCGATACTCTGATTTGCGCGAGTGGTACGTGACGCGCGTCGTCGAGCCTATCCTAACATCGCTCGAAGAATTTCACGAACGCGACAGCGGATGGGCACTGTCGCGTATACTAAATTTGGCGGTGAACGCGAATAAGCACAATCCTCTGCGCGCGGGATGTCACATCAAACTCCCGCGAGAAATTATGCTAAAGAGAGCGGTGATCAACGTGCAATCCACGGACAATGCGTGTTTTGCGTGGTCGGTGGTCGCCGCTCTGCATCCAACTCAAAAACATGTGGAGCTAGAGTCATCATATCCGCACTATTCCACAGTTCTAAATCTCGCGGGCATCGAATTTCCGATAACACTGAACCAGATTAAGAAATTTGAAGCACTAAACAACATTTCCATTAATGTCTACGCCATCGAGAAGGGGATTGTGCCGATACGACTCACCGACCGAAAGAGGAGCAAGCACGTAAACCTCTTGTACGTGGAGGATGATAGCGCGGGACACTTTGCGCTCATTAAAGATCTATCCCGCCTTGTGAGATCGCAGTTTACCAGAAACAAGAACAGGAAATATTTCTGCGATAGGTACGTAATAATATTGATAATAATATAATAATGTAATAATATAATAATATAATAATATAATAATAATAATATAATAATAATCATAATAATAATAATAATTGTTTCCAGATGCTTCACTACTTTGACTCGAGCGCAAAACTGGAGACCCATAGCGAGGATTGTGAAAAAATTAACGATTGTGCGATAGGGCTGCCGAGCAAGGACGATAAATGGCTGAGCTTCCGCAACCATTGCTGGAAAGAACGCGTCTCGTTCGTAGTCCCGATCTACGCCGATCTTGAGTGTGCGTTGGAGAAAACGGATAGCGGTTCACAATCCGCTACGCACACATACCAACATCA
>NW_017299879.1:14490-15171 GCF_001594075.2 Trachymyrmex cornetzi | reverse complement strand
CACATACATATACACGCATTCACACTCTGTACATAAATACACAAATATATCTATTTCTTTTGCATCAATCCAAACCGTATTTCACTGCAATATTACCGCCTTGTCGCTCTCCTCCTGGCCGAACCTCTTTGCGACCCTGGCCGCAACCCGCGACCGACGAGCTACGTCCGCGCAAAGTAAGGTCGTTTCATGGCGCCCGAACAGGGACTCGAACCCTGGACCCTCAGATCCAACACTCGAGTGTAAACGTTCAATGGCCCCACCTCGGCGGCCCTCCTGGTGGTCGGCGGCGGCACGGGTGACGTGAGCCAGGCCCACTTGTTCCGGCGTTGTCGGTCGGTGGCCTGGGTGGTGCAGCCGACCACTGGTACCCGCCTGTACGCCGGTGGCGACGGGTATTTTGTGGCGGGTGCCGCAACGTCCACCGTTGCCTTCAATGGCCGGTCCATCCCGGGGTATTCCGGGTCGTACGGCTTGTCTCCTATAAGCTCGTTGAGCGCCTTCAGGATGTTGTCGTGTTCGCTTGCGCGCTCCATGTCGATTGATAGCGGCCATCCGTTTATCATCGCGGTCGTTGCTCTCTACTTCGTCGCTGTCATCGGTATTATTGTTGTTTTCGGAATCGTCTGGGTCACGTTCGCTTTCGGCGTCGGAGTTTACGTCTGTTTCGGTGTCGGGATG
>NW_017299879.1:13871-14102 GCF_001594075.2 Trachymyrmex cornetzi | reverse complement strand
CCCGGTGGCGTCGTGACGGGCCGTGTTGTATGCGAACCGCAATTCGTGGAGCTTCTCGTCCCACGTTTTGTGGTTCCATTCGACATATTGCGCTATCATGGTCTTCACGGTGCGGTTGGTGCGCTCGACCGGATTACATTGTGGTGTATACGCCGGTGTAAGCCGATGTTTGATATTGAAACTTTCGAGTAGTTTTGTGAGGTGCGTGGATTTAAATTGCGTGCCGTTGTC
>NW_017299879.1:12064-13429 GCF_001594075.2 Trachymyrmex cornetzi | reverse complement strand
GGCGGCGTTTCGGTGAAGTCGAGGTCGTGTAATATATGTCGGTAGAGCTGCCCTGTCTGTATTTCGTAATCCGGGTACCGGCTGGGAGTGTCGTGTACTCCTCGGAATAACTTCCGGTACCACGGACACGGCGGGAGGTCGGTCGCGGCGGCGTTTACCGGTTGGCGGGAGAGGGCGTCGGCGACTCGGTTCAGCGTCCCCTTTCGGTATCGGATCTCGAGGTCGTATTGCTGCAGCTCGAATGCCCAGCGTCCGAGGCGTCCGGTCGGCGACTCCAGTTTTTGCAACCATCGTAGCGACTGATGGTCGGTAATAACAGTGAAGGCATAGCCTTCCAGGTAGTCGCGCATTCGTCGGATGCCCCAGACGACGGCCAGGCATTCGAGCTCGGTCGCGCTGTAATTTTGCTCGGCGCGGTTTAACGCGCGGCTGGCGTACGCGATTACCCGTTCTCCCTCCGGGAAGTTCTGCGTCAGGACGGCTCCGAGCCCGCTCGCACTAGCGTCGGTCTGCAGTACGAATCGTCTGGTGAAGTCTGGGCATGCGAGCACGGGAGCCGTCGTGAGGGTCTTCTTGAGTGCCTCGTACGCGGCTTGCTCGCCCGGGGCCCAGGTCCACCGTGCGCTCTTCCGCGTCAGCGCGGTGAGGGGCGCGGCTACGGTCGCGAAGTCGCGGATGAACCGCCGGTACCATGACGCGATACCTAGAAACTGGCGTACCTGCTTGACGGTTCGTGGCACCGGCCAGTCCATAATCGCGCGTACTTTTTCCGGGTCGGTCATGATGCCGCGACGGTTTATGATGTGGCCGAGGTATCGGAGCTGGTCGACGCAGAAGTAGCACTTCTCCGGGTTTATTTTTAGTCGCGCGTCCCGGAGGCGCGCGAATACTTCCCGGAGAGTATCGAGGTGGGTCTCGAACGTCTCGTTTATCACGATTATGTCGTCCAGGTATACGAACACCCGTGGTTCGAGTTCCGGGCCCAGCACTCGATCTAGGAGACGCTGGAAGGTCACCGGCGCGGAGTGTAGTCCGAAAGGCATAACCTTGAATTGATATAGCCCTTCCCCGGGATCGTAAACTCGGTGACGGGTTTACTTTCCGGCGTGAGGGGTACCTACCTCTTAAGGTCGAGCGTCGTCAGGTAGCGTGCCCCTCGCAATTTGTCTAGTGTCGCGGTGATTTGCGGAAGGGGGTACGCGTCCGGCTCGGTAACCTCGTTTACGCGACGGAAATCTATACAGAATCGGTTCTTTCCGTTCTTTTTACGCACGATTACGACAGGGGAGCTCCACGGATTGGCGGCGGGTTCGATGACGCCCTCGCGTAACATCTCCTCGACCTCGGTGTCAATGATCGCCTGCA
>NW_017299879.1:10274-10586 GCF_001594075.2 Trachymyrmex cornetzi | reverse complement strand
TCGACGGGACGCATACCGATAGTTCGATGCTTGCGCGCGTTGTAATTTGATACGAGACATGGTAGGATACCTATCCATTTATAATTTGCATTGTGCGTAAATTGTTTCCACATGTCGTTCTTCAACGTACGGTTGAACCGTTCGACGACCGACGCTTTCATTACGGAATACGTAGAATAATGGTTGATGTTGTGCTTCTTCAAGAGTTTCTGCACATCCGAGTTGTACAATTCCTTTCCTTTGTCGATCTGCAAATTTTTCGGACATCTTTTATCGTCTCGAATTATCTTTGCGATCGCATGCGTCACATCG
>NW_017299879.1:6399-8805 GCF_001594075.2 Trachymyrmex cornetzi | reverse complement strand
TAATTTATAATCAGACCGGCTTCGCGAAGCTCTTCGATAATCGACAAAATCTCGTTGTCGTGACCATTATGACCGGCCTGGCGCGAGGCCTCGAGCAATTGCAGACGATCTACAATTTCGTTGGGATCGTCCCAATGGATATAGTCGATCTTGTTATCGTTTAGTGTCATTGTACGCGGTAAATTCGCTCTTTTATTAATTCCCGTTCCAACTTTTTTATCCAACACCAATGGCGCTATTATGTTCTTATACTTGTATCCCTTACTAGCCATTACTTGATTACTCGGGCTATGACCGTGTTTGTGAGCGTTTGTCGTCAGCAGAATGCTTCTGTAGGTGTGTACGTCGTCATCCGTACAGATACTTTCGTTGGGAAATTTCATGAAAATTAACTCGTACAGACCCGCTGTTCCATCATATCTTTTCCCATCTATAATTATATCATCATTTTTGTGCAAGGTGATACGTTTGTCACCGAGCATCGTTCCCTCGTCGTTGAAATAAACTCCGTACACAACGTCTATGTTGACGGCTTTCTTACCGCTCAGGACCGCTTTCATATATTTCTGTCCTAACGGACCGTAGTTTGTTTGCAACTTTTCCTGACCCTCGGATGTTTGAAGCAGGTGTCGAATAGATGTCACGAGCGGTTCATCGGTAACCTCAAAAATTTCTTCGACGGAGGGAACATGGTCGTGCGATAACTCATGCGGCTGTATTATTTCAGACATTTCATTCAAAGCGGATGGTATGGTTTTCGATCGATTCAACATTGATTTTACAGGCGTGGAAGCCTCTATAGGATTGTCGTACAAAGCACTCGGTCGTTTCCTTTTGGGTTTTGGTTTCTCGTCTTTTCTCGAAAAGATTGTTTCGGTCATGATTAGATCCTTGGAGGAGTCAGCGGTGTTTTCGACAATCTGTTTCAGCGGGTCGACAATAGGTTTGAAGTGTCTCTCCAATGCGATGTCCTCATCCATTTTACCAGTCTTTAAAGCGCGGTATTTTTTGCGAATCGAATCACTCGTTTTCGCAATCTCCTTCGCTACCTTCTCACGATCTTTGCTGTCGTCCATGTCAACGTATCGATGTCAACTGATCGCATTACGGCATTGCAAAGTTATTAAATCCTTTTCTGTATCGTCCATCGGTAAGCTCACTGTCCTTGTCAATTACTAAAATTCCATACTTTTGCTGCCAACATTTACAACATAAATCGCAGAAATTCTCGTACGGCATGTCGGTATTCACGTGATCGTTGTACACGCGTTTCAGATTGGTACCATCCTGTTTGAATAGGATCAATAGATTTGCATTGTCGCGGATAAGGTGCTTGGGTATCTTTGCGTACGTCTGGCAGAGATAGAAGCAATCGACGTCCGCGTGCCGTCCCCTTGCAAAGTACTCTCTTATCGCGTCTTGCTTGTCGCATGCCACGTCATCAAAGATAAAGATGGAATTCGGAAGCGTCTCGCTCGGTGGAATGACGTCGCTGTTATTGGAGAACGTAAAATAGCTAACTTCTTCGATAGGAGTTAGCAGATTCGCCAGGTATCGATATTTCGGTTGCTGCAGCGATTTCGAGTACACGTACACGTTCTCGAATCTTACGCCGTGCGGACTTTCCAATAGGCTTATCAACACGTTCGTCTTGCCACAATTTGACGGTCTGCAGACGATCGCGCATATAGAGGCCGGTAGCATGTTGCCATGCTTGCGCGTCTCTTTATCGGTTTGTACTTTGCCGTCGAGATTCGTCACTTTAATCATCCGCGATTGGCGCACGAACCGCATATTTCCTCCTTCTACAAAATACTGAAAACGATATTGCGAGCGGACCTATTTATAGAGCTGCGTAGAGCGAAATCGCTCAGTAATCAAAATGTTTCTCGTCGTGTCAGACGATCTGCATAGTTTAACTTCAAAAGAGCTGGAATACGTACCGAAAGTTGTACTGTTGCGACAGTTTGAATATTGTATAGATCTGTTGTGAGACAGATTACCCGAGCATATACGAGCAGATTCGGAGGTACAGCGATACCGTCGATGCCTGAAGCGTTACAATTTGCCGACTCATCAAACGCATATCGACGGTCCAACGCCTTTGATAAAGAATTGTAGCGAATGCCGTCGAGAGGCTTACTAAATCGTGCGATAAACGCGCTTCCCTTCGAACTACATATTCCCGGATATCAGTTTTGCGGTCCGGGGACGCGATTGGAGAAGCGATTGGCCAGAGGCGATCGAGGTATTAATCCATTGGATGCTGCGTGTCGCGAGCACGACATAGCGTATTCGCACAGCAACGATCTCACCAAACGACACGCGGCTGATAATACACTCGCTGAGAAGGCGCGGAAACGCATTACCGCAAATGATTCGACTCTCAGAGAGAGAGCCGCAGCC
>NW_017299879.1:4157-5591 GCF_001594075.2 Trachymyrmex cornetzi | reverse complement strand
ATTACGAGCTCGGTCTGACGGACTTTGAAACGTACTATACACTACCCAATGTAAATTCGACAAACAACAAGTTTTACTATGACAACAAGGAAATTGTCATTCCCGATGGATCGTACGAACTGCGCGATATCGAGCGGTATCTGAAGCGTGAAATTTTACGTTCTCACGATGCAAAGGGTAAGGAGGATGAAGAGTTCCCGCTGGTGATTCGCGCCAACAACAATACGATGAGAAGTGAGATCAAATGCGCCTATCGGATAAATTTTACAAAACCTCGCAACATTGGCTCGCTGCTGGGATTTTCGTCGAATCGCGTGCTGGAGCCGCGACAGTGGCATGAGTCTGACGTGCCGATAAATATCATCAACGTGAACATCATTCGTATCGAGTGCAACGTGACCGCGGGTGCGTACAGCAATGACAGGTGCGTGCACACGATACACGAGTTTTCACCGAGCGTACCGTCAGGATATAAGATATCGGAAAGACCTACGCAGATCATTTACCTTCCGATCGTCGTACGGAATTACTAATCTGACGATTCGCGTGGTGGACCAAGACGGTCGATTGCTTGATTTTCGCGGAGAGGAGATCACCGTTAGATTGCACGTACGACGGCGCTAACGTGAGATGCTTGTGTTGAACGAACAGCCGAAACAGACGTGAGATACATCTTTTACTGGAAAGATTACACCTGAAAAGAAACTCACTGCGTCCAACGTCGCATTTTTAAAGTCATTGGGTTTCATCGTACGAAATGGTTGATATCTTGAATATTACCGGTGAGCCGATCTTTGACGATCTCATCGTCAAGATTGAGACTCACACGTACAATCCGTACGCCAACACTACATTTGGACATAGCGACGAGATACGGATACCCATACAGCAGCAGGATTTGTACACGTTGCCGTGCGACAGTTTTCTTTACGTCGAAGGAAAATTGACGGTGAAGAAGAAAAACGATCAGATGTCGTCGACGCTTGGAAATAATTGTGTGGTGTTCATGTTTGATGAAATTCGATATGTACTCAACGGTGTGGAGATTGACCGTAACAGAAACGTTGGAATTACCAGTACCATCAAGAACTATGTATCGATGACGTATGACAAAGCTTTGATTGCGCTGAACGCTGGATGGAACTCTAGATCCGACACGGAGGAAGGATACTTTAATTTTTGCATGCCGCTCAACATGCTGTTGGGCTTTTGCGAAGATTACAAACGCGTAGTCGTCAACGCTCGCCACGAATTGATTTTGATACGAGCGCGCAACGATTACAATTGCTTGGTGGGAAATCCTGCGACGGAGCCTGAAGTTGAATTATTCAAAGTGCAGTGGCGGATGCCTCACGTTTCGTTAAATGAGATCAATAAATTATCAATGCTGCGAGCGTTGGAAAGCGGTCGTTATCTGAGTATAAGTTTTCGCTC
>NW_017299879.1:2855-4083 GCF_001594075.2 Trachymyrmex cornetzi | reverse complement strand
GTTATCTTTGCTCTGCAGACCGGCCGAAAGAATGTCATGTCACAAGATATCAGCGTGTTCGACGATTGTAATTTGAGTAATGTGAAAGTATATCTTAATTCAGATTTTTATCCGTATGGTGATTTAAATCTGGATTTTGGCAAAAAGTGGTACGCTGTCCTGTTTGACATGTACGCGCATTTTCGTAAAGCATATTATGGAATCGATAGCTTCGAAACGCTGCTCAACGTACTATCGTTTATCGAGAAAGGAACTTTTGCGGTTATTGACTGCTCGCGACAAAACGAATCCGTCAAGAGCGCCACTGTGGACGTACGCATAGAATTTGACTGCAAGGAGAATGTGCCCGCCAATACTACCGCCTATTGTCTCATCATACACGATCGTGTAATCGAATACTGTCCGTTGTCTAACGTAGTGCGCAAAATCATGTAAATTGCAACGTCAGCAAATATCCCGAATATAAAAGAATTGAAAACCAGGGTGAGGTGCAGTCTCGAAAAATTGCTCGTCATGGTCATACCAACGTTTGTGGATCTACAAGGATTCATCGTTAACAAAAAATTTATCGTGAAGGAAGTTGCGGTGCTGAGAGGGGAAACCATTCTCACACACTATACTTTTTCACATCCTATGCCATGGCATTTTCTGACGAGATTCGACAAATCTTGCGCTTCCTGGTTGAGTACTTATCACCATGGATTGCGGTGGGATGACGGGATGGTCCCTTACAGCATGGTGAGACGTTTTAATTACGGAAGCTGTATTAGAAGAGGCTGAAGCTGTCGTATATGTCAAGGGACACGAAAAACGAGGATGGCTAGCTGATATGTTCGACACTGATGATATCATCGTTGAAACTCTGGATGCGCATTATAAAGATGTAGAATCGCTACGTAATCTAGATGATTGTAATACTATACGATGCGGAAAACACGCAAAGAATTGCGCTTTACAAAATGTTATCTATGTTATCTTACATTAATATGTTATCTTATATTAATATGTTTTTATTTTCGCCACCCTAACCTGTAGATATTTAAAATAAATATAACTGATAGATGTTGAAATGAACTGATAGCGGTTCGATATCAGTTCGATACCTGTTTACAGTGGATCAATAGCTGTTTGAAAGCTGTTTATAGCTGTTAAATATCAGTCCGATAGCTGTTTACAGCGTACCGATGGTTGTTTATAGTAGTTTTGATAGCAGTTCGATATCGGTTCG
>NW_017299879.1:2197-2710 GCF_001594075.2 Trachymyrmex cornetzi | reverse complement strand
GCTTCAATGCGAAGAACGAATAAAAGAAATGCTGAGGTAGTGTAATCTTTCAAGCGCGACTTCTCATACAGTTTTGACTGAGACGCACACTTTTACATTTTTTTGGTACTTTGCCGCTGATGTATTAATTCATGATAATGATGATGATCTAATTGCAACTGGTGTTCTAATTGTAATTGATAAAATGCTGAAGTTTCTCCATGGAATCTCGGATGCGAGATATACTTTTCGGATGAAGTATAAACTTTTGCACGTGGTAGTATACTTTTCAGCTGAGATATAAACTTTTGCACGTGGTACTATACTTGGTCCGAGGATTCTTTTCAAAATGATATCACTATGTCACGTACATTTTACTATAAATTCTCGCACAGCCTCCGCGGTCAATTAGTCTGCTTGTTCAGTTTCGTGTCACTTAGTCAATCAGTCTGTGTGAGACTAAAAAGAGATGGCCAATATCAACACTTTGGTGGAATATGCAGTGTATATAAACATGCAGATTCGTCTACTATT
>NW_017299879.1:0-504 GCF_001594075.2 Trachymyrmex cornetzi | reverse complement strand
CCCCCCGCCCCTCATCCCCCTCGTTGCCCCTGGGTTAGAATCCCCATAGCCTTCCTACTGCCATCGAATAATTTAGAATTCTTTAATTTTCAAAAATTATTAATTTATAATAAAAAAGTAACATAGCGAATAAATCTAAAAAATTCTGCAAAAAGCTTTAAGATGTTCTAAATAAATGCCTAAAATATCATTTAAACATTTTAATATTAATAATTTAGTCGAAACGCATTTTTTTCCAGAAATAGTACAAATTTTGACTATATTTATTTACAGCAGTTATACCTACTAGGTATGATCATACCGCCAATGGTTAAATATAACAAATGACATAGAATCTTTATGCATCAAAAATTACATATGACTATTAATTATTGATTCATTGTTACAATATAAGACAAAAATTTAAAAATGCGCTAATTAATTTGAACTATAAAAATTCAATATTTAAGGGGATGCTAAAGCAACGGCGGAACTCAATTAAGGTCGATAATACAGATTTAGGAG
>NW_017299878.1:33346-35937 GCF_001594075.2 Trachymyrmex cornetzi | reverse complement strand
ATATTTCTGCGATCGTACTACTAATTTAATGTCCTCTCGTAGTCCTAGCTCAAAATTCAACAGAGCTTGATCCTGAATTGTTTCTAGGATTGCTCGTTTTTGTTAGCTAATATTATCACGTTTTTCTATCAGCGATTCGTATAGCTCCATCGCTAGCGTATCCACGCGTCGTCCGTAAGTGTGCGCACTTTCACCTGGCTTTTGTTTTAAAGCGTTAAATTCTAATTGTAGGTGTGACGTTCCGCGTTTCCCCAAATAATTATCTTCTATTTTGCGTCATAATTGCTCGAAATCCCTTATACTTCGGGTTTGAAAATCTAACAGAAGTTTTCCCTTCAATTTCGTGTTTAATATTTCCTCTAGCAGGGCTGGTTTTTCCGCATAGTTAATCTTTTCTATAGCGTACGTACTGGCGCTGATAAATTCCTGCATCTTCTGACGCGAATGTCCGTCTATCTCGGGTATCAAACTACGTGCGTCTTTTAGACGTAGATATCCCGTTGGTCGGTCTCTTAATTCTCGTACGTCATTTAATGTTCGCCCGTACGTTACGTTCATCGTCCTGTGTTGATCTTCAGGTCGTGACAGTCGGAAATTTTCGCGATCGTAGTTTGCAATTTCTATTCTACTTATTCGATCTTGCAGTCCCGTAATTGCTTCTAACACTCTGTCTAATATCTGTTCTTGCCTAGATGGAAGGGGTAGGCGCGCGCTTTCGCCTGCGAGATTCTGGAGACGACTTATTTCGGCTTCTATCTCCGCGGTTGCTATTGATTGATCGTTTATGTTCGCGACGTTACCGTTTTCGCGGGAGGTCGATGGTTGATACGTTGCCATATTTCCTGGTGCGGAGTGAGTGCGTAGGCTTTCAAATAAGTTGCTCTCGTATGATATTAACGAGGTTCTCCGTGCTCACTCCTGGTGTCGGCTAACAGACTATAGTCGGATTCTACGACCGGAAATACTCTCTCGATCGTAAGGTTAGGATGTAATTCCGAATCGGATTCGCTACTACTCGAATATCGTGGTTCTAACACGCGTCGCACGTTATCGCGTATATCTCTTACAGCCTCGGCGATCATACGCACGGGACTAATTTGGCTAATCCTCGTACGCCTCGGTATAGGCTCGCTGTAAATTCGCGAAGAAATCGGTATTTTCGTTCGGTCGCGATTATTTTCGCTTCGGGACATGTGTCCGTTATAAATAGCTTTTTCGGACTTACATTAACGCAGTTAATCGCATGTTGCCTGTAGTCCGCTGTTCGCTGAGTCACCGTTGTCGGTTGCGCCTCTCGGGTTACGCTGCTATCTGCGTCCTGGTCGTCGGCTGCTATACCGGGTGCTCTCTGGGAAAGGGTATCTGGCTTCTGCTTCTCCTCTGTGGGCTGCTTCTTCACCGTTTTTTAATTGATTCCCCTTATTTGCAGGTTGCTGCTGTCGTCGCCGTCCCGGGTCCTGGGCCAACTGAGTGGATCCCACCGCTGCCACCAAACGTTGTGCCGCTTCACGGCACGGTTCGGGATCCACAAAGGACTCGGGAGAGGGTCGCACAAATAAGCACTTTCTTGTAGTTTTCTTTAGTAAATATATAACACATTTATTTCTACAAGTCACAAGTTGTATTGATTTACGATCTCACTTTACGTATCGTACTCGCGACGCGATATATGTACGGTAATGCTTCGGACGACGCGACGCGTTATGTTTATTACTTGACCGAATTTCTGACCGTCGACCGCAGATCGGGTCGCGCTTACATTTAATATTTTGGGGGTCAGCCTTGGACCGTCCGCGCTGATCCGTCAGCGTTCCGCTTATCGGACGAGGCCGCGTAAACATCTGAGTTAGCGTTTTCTTTTGTTTCGAGTTTATTTGCCTTTAGGGTCGTCTTTTAAATTAATTTTATTGTTTATCTTATTTTAAATAATATGATTTCGTTTGTATAAGCTAAACACGTATCGTGGCGCAATGATCACTTGTGCAATATCGCACTCGTGACACCGTAAACGATAGCAAAGCAGCACAGCATCAACTAGAAGAACTGCAACGTCATAATCGCGTCATGGAAGGTCGCGGGGTTTATATCGCTCCCTACAAGCGCGGACGAGGTGTCGCACGTAGAAAAAAAAAGTCGATGAAACATTAAAAATTCCGAGGGGAGTAACTACCGATGTACAACTGCAACAACTTGCAAACCGTATGCGCATTCCATATTTTAGAGGTGTCTTTATGCGTACTACATTACCGGTTAAAGGAGTACGTCGAAACGAGAGCGGTATCGTAAATCTAGACAATGCCGTGGGACCCGGTACGCATTGGGTGGCATATGCGAAAAGGGGGAATCGCGTCGTATACTTTGACAGTTTCGGTAATCTTCGACCGCCGAAGAAACTCGAGCGATATCTGGCAAACAGTGTAATCGAGTACAATCGCACGCCTCATCAGTGTTACAATCAGAACAACTGCGGGCAGCTTTGTCTACAGTTTCGACGATCGGTTGATTAGTAATTTAAGGATGGCCATTGCGCTGTTTGACTCAGTGCTCGTTCAAACATGTCGCTGACGTTTACGTTGACTGGCAAGAGTAGC
>NW_017299878.1:30928-32728 GCF_001594075.2 Trachymyrmex cornetzi | reverse complement strand
TAACGTGAGATGCTTGTGTTGAACGAACAGCCGAAACAGACGAGAGATACATCTTTTACTGGAAAGATTACACCTGAAAAAAGCTCACTGCGTCCAACGTCGCATTTTTAAAGTCGTTGGGTTTCATCGTACGAAATGGTTGATATCTTGAATATTACCGGTGAGCCGATCTTTGACGACCGCATCGTCAAGATTGAGACTCACACGTACAATCCGTACGCCAACACTACGTTGGACATAGCGACGAGATAAGGATACCCATACAGCAGCAAGATTTGTACACGTTGCCGTGCGACAGTTTTCTCTACGTCGAAGGAAGATTGACGGTGAAGAAGAAAAACGACCAAATGTCGTCGACGCTTGGAAATAATTGCGTGGCGTTCATGTTTGATGAAATTCGATATGATCTCAACGCTGTGGAGATTGATCGTAACAGAAACGTTGGAATTACCAGTACCATCAAGAACCATGTATCGATGACGTACGACAAAGCTTTGATTGCGCTGAACGCTGGATGGAACTCTAGATCCGATACGGAGGAAGGATACTTTAATTTTTGCGTGCCGCTCAACATGCTGTTGGGTTTTTGTGAAGATTACAAACGCGTAGTCGTCAACGCTCGCCACGAATTGATTTTGATACGAGCGCGCAACGATTACAATTGCTTGGTGGGAAATCCTGCGACGGAGCCTGAAGTTGAATTATTCAAAGTGCAGTGGCGGATGCCTCACGTTTCGTCAAATGAGATCAATAAATTATCAATGCTGCGAGCGTTAGAAAGCGGTCGTTATCTGAGTATGAGTTTTCGCTCGTGGGATCTGTATCCTTTGTTGCAGAATACGACCAAGTATTCATGGGCTGTCAAAACGACGACTCAGCTTGAGAAGCCGCGATACGTTATCTTTGCTCTGCAGACCGGCCGAAAGAATTCGAGAGGTCGAACAACCCTCTCTATGAGGGTGATTTATCCTTAAAACAGGGAAGTGTCGATATTTACGTCAAAATAAAATCTAGTGCGTTTATGGAATTACTGGATCCAATTGAATATCAACCTATGTAGGTGTGATTTGCCGAAAATCGCTCAAAATAATTTATATTATATTTTTTTTATATATTTCTTAATTCTCAATTATATTGTTTTACATGTTTGATATTTTAAAAATGTTTCTGAAATTTATTATTAATTGAAATCATACTGAAAACCTCATAATCTCGGAATGCTCAAGATATTTATTTTCTGCAAAATTTCTCATTTTAGGGGGAAAAAACTTTAATAAGGCGATCATACATCAATGGTAAAATGGAATTTGAGGTCAGCGATCAAAAAGACATAATACGTGATTATTTTTAATCATTCTACCATTTTTAATTTTAACAATAAGTTTCTCTAATTATTCTTGACTGTTTTAAAATAAGTATAACATATGCTACACACGTGAACAATCATTTTTATGATAACTTATTGTGTCAAAAGTCGTTTACAATCGGTCTTAAAACTTGATAAATAACTTTGGAACTGTGCCGCTAAAAATATAACTTGTTTTTTACGAATTTCTCGAATTCTCTTCATTTTTCTGATGCTGCCATTGCAATATTTTTTAAGGCACACCCTTCATTGACGGCTGATTTTCTTTTATATTATCAATACTTTCTCATGCTATAGGTAGTTTGATGTTAAGAGAAGAGTTCAGGGCCAAAAAAGTGAAAAAACTAATAAAAATAGTGTTTCACAATAAATTAGCGACATAACCTCACGAAGGTGGCACACCGAACGGACCATTGGTATGGATCTAGGACGGG
>NW_017299878.1:29872-30130 GCF_001594075.2 Trachymyrmex cornetzi | reverse complement strand
CTTTTCAAAATGATATCACTCTGTCACGTACATTTTTACTATAAATTGTCGCACAGCCTCCACGGTTCCATCAATTTGCTTGTCGAGTGTGTCAGTCGCAAGTTTAAAGATCGTGAAGAGGAAAGATGGCTAACATAAATAATTTAATTGGTTGCGCGCATTACATTCATGTGCATGCACTGCAGCTGGTGCAACAATCGGCGGAAGTTATAGACGCTGCGTGCAGTTTGCAGCGGGAGGCTGCTGAAATTAATTTGC
>NW_017299878.1:20767-21272 GCF_001594075.2 Trachymyrmex cornetzi | reverse complement strand
TAAAAATTTCTTTCCTACAATAAGGTTTTCTTATTTGATTTTTCAAAGTACCGATTCATTTGTAAGAAATAATAATTTTGTAATAAGATTGATTCATGTTGAAACTCTGCCTTGACAGATCATTTATTCTGTAACAAAATGTTATTTGTATTAAAATTGCTATAAGCCGATAGCGTTTTCAATCTTTATTCATTGTTCAATAAGAATTTTCCTATGCTATTGAAAAAATAATTACATTATCAAAATCAATTGCTGAAAATTATGTGATTTATTTTATACTGCACGGACAGAATTTTTTCTTAGAATTTACCCCGAAAATATGACAGTCGTGGGACAACATTGTATTTCGAAGAATTTTAATATAAATCCCTTTTATTCATTAATAAAACTACAATAAAGTATAAAATAGGTTTGATCAATTTTACTGAAGTGCATGGTAAAAATCTTCAAAATATTGTATTGTACCACAATCACCATATTTTCAGGGTAAATTTTAAAAGAAAAT
>NW_017299878.1:20199-20670 GCF_001594075.2 Trachymyrmex cornetzi | reverse complement strand
TTACGCTCAACGCTATACGAATATACAGAATAGTGTCTCGCAACATGTACCCGCCCGCGAAACGCGGTGGGATTGGGAGGGAGTATGTTCCAATAGAATGATAGTGGAGTGAAATAGATCGGACCACCGCGTCGCGCCACATCACGCACCAAAACAATCGTAGTCGTGACGAAAGTGACAGGCAGTAACGTGTTAAGAGTGACAATTCCACAATTTCCAATCGTTGCATACAAAAGTACAGTCTTGTAGTTCTTAGATCTATAAGTATTTTCGTATGACACGATGATGGAAAACGGGAGTATCACGTTTGAGCACGTTGCGGTCGAACGTAACCGTTTACAGCAACCGGTGTCTGCAGTTGCTCCACATGATGAAAACTGTGGGTCCAGATATACAGTGGACAACAAACGGTTTCGACTCGTGAAGAAATACAGCAAGAAATATGTGCCTAAATACGTACGCAGATACTCG
>NW_017299878.1:13968-16497 GCF_001594075.2 Trachymyrmex cornetzi | reverse complement strand
ATGCGTCTACTTAGACGGAAACTGATGAAATAAAAACCTGAGGCATCTATTTAGACGGAACTAGTAAAATAACTACCTGAAGCGTCTATTTAGATGGAACCTGGTGAAATAAAAATCTGACACGTCTATTCAGATGGTAATATTTAATTAAATACCTGATGCGTCTACTTAGACGGCACCGGTATAATAAATACCTTATGCTTTTATTTAGACAGCACTAACGACATAAATACCTGATGCGTTTATGTAAACGGCATTGGTGAGAAAAATTCGTGATGCGTCTGGTTAGATAGCGTTGGTAACATATAAACAGCAGTGGTAAAATAAAAACCTAATGCATGTGAATAATACAATAAATTGTACAAATATTACAATATATACATCCATTTAATTTGTAGTAAATAATATAATAATGTGTAATGATAATAAATGTGAGATGCAATTGTAAAAACAAAGGATTCCTATTGCTTTTCAGAGATTTTGTAATTTTTAAAATTATTAATAATGAATCAGCGAAAATGTCATATATTCGTGTTTATTGATATTATTATTTTTTGCAGGCGGCAGTTGTTGATGAAGCTAAAGGAGGAGTCCATTAGCAGTAAGAGCAGTGACAACGAATGTACTGATAGTCGGAAATCAGTTGAACTTGTCACTATTTCCACTGACGCACATTCAGAGTTAAGTTCACTGGACGTAAGTAGTATAAAAGAAAATACCTACTAAAAGATCGACAATGAGAACGATAAGAAGGACGATTCACTTCTTACTGAAAAAGGCAATTTGGATGTAGGTCGTATTGAAGAGAATATGCCTAAAGGTCGTTACATTGTCGATCTAGCTTTCTTGTTGGAAGAGATACGTAGGGCATACAGTAATCATAAGACAATCGTAGAGTGCCGATTTGAGGATTGGATACTCGTCAGTTCCAAGCGCCGTGGGTTACTGACGCAGTTGTCTTACGAGTGCCGAATGTGCCGTTGTAAAGCAGATGTTTGGTCAGAACCTGTAAAACCAGATCAATTAGATCTGAACACAGCTGCTGTAACAACAACAATTACAGCCGGAATAGGATATTCAACGCTGCAAGAGATATGTGCAGGCATGAATATTCCTTGTATGACAGAGCCTACATATATTAAATATTGCGAAAATTTAATCGATGAATTCCAAAAAACTGCCTGGGAAAACATGAAAGGCGCAGGCGAGATTGAAAAACAACTCGCTATACAGAACAACGAAATAATAAATGGCATTCCGTATATAACTGTTGTAGCGGTTGGTAGTTGGATGAAGAGATCGTATGGCAAAGGCTACGATTCATCTAGCGGTGTAGGTGCCATAGTTGGTTATCGCACAGGTAAGGTTCTTTTTGTAGGCATCCGCAATAAATACTGTGCCATTCATGATATGGCAGAGCGGAAAGGATGTGAACCACGACCTCACAAATGTTATAAAAATTTTGGCTCGCAATGACAATTCCGGAAAGATGGAGAGCGATGCAATTACAGAAGGCTTTCAAAGTAGCCTCGAAATGCATGGAGTCATTTATAGATCACTTATCGCCGATGGCGACAGTAATGTATATAAACGTATTGTAGACAGTAGACCATATAAGCAGCAGATGGTGAAGGTGGAAAAAATAGAATGCACCAATCATCTGCTTCGAAATTTAAAGAAGAAACTGCTAAGTGTGGCTGAAATAACGCAACCAAGAACGCAAAGAAAGCGTGGTTTTGTCGAGGCCCGAAATATCGTAAAAAAAAACGTAGAAAGACTACGCAAAGAGGTAATAGAGGCATCTTCTGTACGTCAGAAAGAAATTCAACCTCCACATGAAAAAGCTAGGGAATTACGAAAAGATATTTTTAACATTCCTAGCCACGTTTTCGGTGACCATAAACGGTGCAAAGAACGCGATCGAAAATGTGAAGATGACCTTGGGACAAAGGACTATGTACCGTTGCTGAAACTGCATGGTCTATATGGAAAAATAGAGGACGTCTTTATGTACATAGCCGCTTACTCAGATAGCCTGCTACTTAATTTAACGAATAATCCAGCAGAAGCCTTTAATTCGATAATCTGTAAGGAAATTAGCGGAAAGCGTATAGATTATGGAAAACGAGGCTCTTACAATGCTAGAATTGCGGGAGCAGTTTTGCAAAACAATACGCAACAAGCCCTTACAGAAATATATAAAGGCATGAATAAAACTGTTCCTCCAATTGTCGAGAAACTGGAAAAAGAGCGGCAAAAGAAAGTTGCCTTAACTAAAGAATCTCGACAAAGAGATGAAAAAAAGAGAAACATTAAAGAAGAAGCTAGAACTGGTTGTGATTATGGTCCACAAGCACAAAAACCAGATCTTGAAGATGATGTATTCCAACAACATCGACAAGAACATTTAAACAGGTTGTTGGAAGAAGCCAAAAACTGGAAAGATCTTGAACGACAAACGACTGATCAAAGAGAATCCGGACGTTGGTTTTCACTGAGAGACAAAAGGTTGACAGCGTCCAATTTTGG
>NW_017299878.1:12344-13105 GCF_001594075.2 Trachymyrmex cornetzi | reverse complement strand
ATTATTCAAACTAGCCATAGCGATAAAAGCGTACAAATAATTGGAGGGAATTGTACCGATCACTGGCGATGTATATATTTTGATGGCATCAAACTTTACGTATACGATAGTATACCTGGTTGTACGTACAACAAGTTGGCTGCCAAGGAAAAAAATTATATACATCTTCGTTACCCGAACGTGAAACCTAGTGATATTATGTTTGAAAAAGTTGTAGCACAACCTGACGGTACATGTTGTGGAATTTACGCAGCAGCTTTTGCCATAACTGTAGCCTTAGGAGGCAATCCTTGTAATGAGAAATATTGCAAAGACGTAAAGTGCATGAGACAACACTTTACACAAATTATAGAGAGCAATAAGCTGATACCGTTTCCTTATGAGTCTTCTACAATAAGCAGCAAATCAGAAGTTCTAAGCGATCTCAAGTCATAATCGATGAAGCTGGCCTACAGCCAACTTGGACGACTTGGAGACTGGTTGACTTCTGACGTTCTGACTTGCGGCTTATTGTAGAAGGCCCATTAAATATTGATTGTAATACAAATCAGAAGCGTGTGTTCAGACGGTACTGATAGTAATAAAAATCAAAAGCGTCTGTTCAGGCGATACTGATTGTAATAAAAATCAAAGGCGTCTATTCAGACGGTATTGATTGTAATAAAAATCGGAACCGACAGTTCTGACGGTACTGGTTATTACAAGATAAAATTATTTATAACTCAAAGTCGGGGAGACGAAAAAAGTATCTATATTGGTTG
>NW_017299878.1:5286-6759 GCF_001594075.2 Trachymyrmex cornetzi | reverse complement strand
TTCCGGGACTTTTTTCAAATTGTATTGGCAGATTCCAGGACATTTGGCATTTTCCAGGACTGTCTTGGAAAAAGTTTATGTCCTGCGGCAGGTTCCAGGACGTCCTGGAATCTGCCATATGACACAATGGCAGATTCTGGGACTGTACATTTAAATGTATATACATTTGGACGAATGTATATACATTCGGATGAATCTTCCGTTATGTATTGGCAGATTGCAGGACATTTGGCATTTTCCAAATGAAATTAGCGAAATTTAGCGACCGCTAAAAGGTTGTAACACTTTTTCTTCGATGCATTTCGGAATTTCGATTACTCGCCGAGTAAAGCGAGGAGCACAGACTTTTGCATAACGCATAATACATTCTCCTCGCTTTACTCGGCGAGTAATCGAAATTCCGAAATGCATCGAAGAAAAAGTGTTACAACCTTTTAGCGGTCGCTAAAGTTGTAACACTTTTTCTTCGATGCATTTCGGAATTTCGATTACTCGCCGAGTAAATGGTTGCGTTCAGCAGACTCAACAGTTTTGCAACCGTTTTATTATTCGTCGTGCTGATTAATCCAATCAACGTCACGAATCATAAAACAGTTGCAAAATTCATCGAAGAAAAAGTGTTGAAACCTTTTAGTAACCGGTTGTACGTATATTTCGATGTACAGACCCGAAATCTGCCATAATATATGCGTATGGCAGATTCCAAATCTGTACAACCCATTGTAATATACGTTGAAATCTTGAAATTTATTTCTGCTCCTAATATTGTGCAAAGGGCTTTACCTATATCTACAATAGAATGAGTGCATTTGGTACCACGATCGCTCACTGAGAGCTCATTGAGCTCTTGTATTTGCTTGGTTATATATTTTTAGATGTAACGGAATATGCCAATCACCTGCAAGAACTCACTGCGCGCTTAGTAAGTAGTCGTCGTAGTAAATGCACTGCATGTATACACATTCATCTAAATATACATTTAGTGTTGAACAGACCCGGAATCTGCCATATGCATATATTATGACAGATTTCGGGTCTGTACATTCAGATGTATACATTGTGTTGTACACACAAACCCGGAATCTGCAATTCGCATATATTATGGCAGATTTCGGATCTATATGTTATACATCGAAATGTACATACATCAACCGGTTACTAAAATGTTTTAACACTTTTTCTTCAACAAATTTTGCAACTGTTTTATAATTCGTGACGTTGATTGAATTAATCAGCGCGACGAACAATAAAACGGTTGCAAAATTGTTGAGTTTGTTGAACGCAACCATTTACTCGGTGAGCAATCGGAATTCCGAAATGCATCGAAGAAAAAGTGTTACATCCATTTAATGACCGGTTGTATGTACATTTCGTTGTAAATACCCGAAATCTGACATAATATATGCGTATGGCAGATTTCAGGACATCGTGGAATTTTCCATACGCATATATATCTTGAGATATACGACAATT
>NW_017299878.1:4592-5111 GCF_001594075.2 Trachymyrmex cornetzi | reverse complement strand
ATGCTCGGTCTATTTATACCATGTCTATGGTCTATCCTTAGACGTTGTTACTAGCTTTTGGAACGTTCTGTATACTCAATAAAATGATTTATATTCTGGAAACATTGTACATGAATAGAAAGATATTTTCTGTACATCGAAATGTACATACAACCGGTCACTAAATGGATGTAACACTTTTTCTTCGATGCATCAACAGTTTTGCAACCGTTTTATTATTCGTCGCGCTGATTAATCCAATCAACGTCACGAATTATAAAACAGTTGCAAAATTCGTCGAAGAAAAAGTGTTAAAACATTTTAGTGACCGGTTGATGTATGTACAGTTCGCGCAATTAATGCCTTCCAATCCTGTTTTGTTATTGCGTGTTACTTTTTCGGTTATTTTTGCATTCATGGGTGAAATACGCAAGTTTCTCCAATTTCTATAGGCTGGTTTAGTTCGTTCGAATACGGCCGTGAACGTGAAAACGACCGATGAAAGTAAACGCAATGCCTCACCAGTGGATGTAGTGTCAC
>NW_017299878.1:2397-4226 GCF_001594075.2 Trachymyrmex cornetzi | reverse complement strand
TACAATACACGGAGTAAGAAGTAAGAGTAAGAAATTGACCAATCACAGTCGAATGTGAGAAGAATAATCGACTGTGATTAGTCAATTTCTTACTCTTCTTACTCCGTGTATTGTAGACGGGCCTTTACTCTTACCTCTTAAACCAAGCTTACTTCGCATATTGTAGACAACGCCTCAAAATTAAATGTGCCGACACAGAGTGAATCTACTATTCTTACTTATACTGTATTCTGGGTTTGTATGTACAACACAATGTATAGAGGAAAGCCCCCTATTATGAGATAGGCGCCTGTTATGAGATAGCGACGTTTCTGCTAAACTAATAAACGCTATCTATTGGTTCCACCATGAATTTATTGCTCTTGGATTGAAAACTATTTAGTAGAAAATTCACTATTAGATCATGCCTGTAGTCATTGTAAAAAAAGATTTTAGAATTTGGATATCTTTAAGTTTCATTGAGATGAGTCTTTAAATCTTGTTTATTATTTAATACATAAATATTTGGCAATAAATTCTTCAGTAGTGATAGAGTAAGATTGTACTAATAGAAAAATACGGGATATGTTGAATTGTTTAATTACAGAAGTTAGATTAGATGATCATAAAACCATAAGGCGTGGAAATCGTAATATGAGATACCCAGGGTATTTCTAATATGAAGTAACCCATGCTCCTACGTCATAGTGACAATTATTGCTAAAGAGTAAATGTTATTGTACTATAATAAAAAGAACAACCGGAATGAACGATGAGTGGCTATTTCTGCGATGCTTGATTCCAACAACCTAAAGACGAGTTCTGGGTTATAATCTATCGCATGCTCATTTTTCATGCACGCTGGCTGTTTGTTTGCATTTTAGGAACATGAAATAAAAATTTTCATTGCAATACTGATATATTTTGCGTTTTACTCGGGTCGTTTTTATCGATTTCTCGGGTCATCTCATATTAGGAGCACAATTTTTTGACTTTGTGATTTGCTCACTTTTTACATTTCTTTAATTTAAACAAAAAATGGAATTTGAATTAAATTTTATATAACGTTATCTTCAAGCTTATTAAATTCTCTTCAAAATGACCTATTATTTTTTTAAGTTCTGTCCATAGACTTCTAGCACTTATCCAAAATGAATTCGGTATCTCATAATAGCGGTCTTTCCTCTATACATCTGAATGTACAGAACCGAAATCTGTCATAATATATGCATATGGCAAATTCCGGGTCTGTTCAACCAAATGTATATTTAGATGAATGTGTATACAATGTATACATGCAGTGCATTTACTACGACAACTGCTTACTGAGCGCGCAGTGAGCTCTTGCAGGTGATTGGCATATTCCGTTACATTTAAAAATATAAACCAAGCAAATACAAGAGCTCACTGAGCTCTCAGTGAGCGGTCGTGGTACCGAATGCACTCATTCTATTGTAGATATAAAGCCCTTTGCATAATATTAGGAGCAGGAATAAATTTCAAAATTTCAACGTATATTACAATGGGTTGTACAGATTCGGAATCTGCCATACGCATATATTGTGGCAGATTTCGTGCTTGTACAGTCAGTGAATAAAAACTTGCAACCATCGACATATAGTATGGACTGCGCGACCCATTCATAAATCCCCTCGAAAAGTGTCCGGTGAATTAGACAAAGAAGAAGCGCGGTGTGGGCCAATTGCTCGCTTTTTCTAATACTCCTATTGGCTGCTTTTGTTACCGCCCAGTGGATGTCAGTAATGCAAGTAAGAGACAGAGGATGTAAGTAGAGACAAAGCTTGGTCCACACTAGAGACCCTTTACTAGAGACTGATCATTCGGCACAC
>NW_017299878.1:1334-1899 GCF_001594075.2 Trachymyrmex cornetzi | reverse complement strand
CCATGTTCGCGCTTAATTTTCAAGGTATTCTCTATCCGCCTCGAATTTTTTAATAACATTAATATATTCAAGATGTCAAAGTCTATAAAAAAACATTATTACTTTTGCTTATACCTTTTTAGGCAGAAATCAGTTGCTTTTCGCGATCGGCTGAACAGCATTCCTTATTGGCGCCGCCATTAGTGTGCTGAAGTCACGTGCACCAATCAGCAAAAGTCCCGAAATTATCAGTCTCTAGTAAAGGGTCTCTAGCCCACACCGGTCGCTATCTCTTTCTTTCGGGCCGGACATATTCTTTCAGCCTGTGCACAGTCCATACTATATGCAGGGTTAGGCAAGTAAAATACCCGATGTAAATTACACAATTTTATACATGTAAAATACTAGGTATTTTACGTTCTCAGTTTCTTGCAATGTAAAATACATTGAGCGCGCTCTGTGCGCCCCTTCAGGCCGTTGATGAAACTTCAGCCGTTGCCAGCAGCCGGATAGCCCACAGCCATAGGCCATAGCCCGATATTTCATGTGTCGTACGACAAGGCTTTTCAAGCCTATTGATTGGCTG
>NW_017299878.1:0-415 GCF_001594075.2 Trachymyrmex cornetzi | reverse complement strand
CTGCAACCAATCAGAAAACAGGATTCCGATGATACGAAGCAAAATCCATCGGAATCCTGTTTTCTGATTGGTTGCAGAGCATCGTACGACGCAAATCAGATTCAGTGTAAATCCAGCATAATACGTATTCACTGAGCGCGTCACGCGGTGCGTCATCCATCGCATCACGACGCGACGCGAAAGAGAGAAAGAGTGAAGTTTATATATGTACACAACCCCTCTCTTTCTTTCTTTCGCGTCGCGTCGTGATGCGATGGACGACGCAACGCGTGACACGCTCAGTGGAAACGTACCATAAGGCAGTTGTAAAATAAAAACGGACTATGAATATCGCCTCATGTTCAGCGTTCATAGTTGGCAGCCTTTTCTCTAACGTAACATTGGCCTAGTTTACACCGAGGGTTCGATCCGGGTC
>NW_017299877.1:82546-82902 GCF_001594075.2 Trachymyrmex cornetzi | reverse complement strand
CATTTACAATCGATAGGTAAAAGGATAAGCGTGTAACAAATATTGTCAATGGAGACATCACGCCTAAAAGCGTGTAAAAAATATTGTCTGCGAAGACATCACGCTTAAATAGGAAAAGAATAAACGTATAAAAAATATCGTTTTATATAACGAAATTAGGTTTAATTTGTACGCTCGAGATCCTTCCCATCCTCAAATGTAATTTTTTCCATTTCTCTCCTGACGGAAGAGACCACCACCTTCTCGCGGTTTCCGTCGATCAACAATATGTACGTTATTTAAAATAAATGTCCAAAACAAATGTAGAATAATTTTTTAACAATTAACGTTTAAATGATATCTAAAATGTTACAATT
>NW_017299877.1:82193-82509 GCF_001594075.2 Trachymyrmex cornetzi | reverse complement strand
TGTTGGCCAAGAGTGGATACTGTCATACCTACAAATTGTAATTTAACATATTTCGTTCCAGTACGCATCATAATATTATCTAAAACATCTAACTTTGTTTTGATTAATATGTAAAATATATAAGAAAGAGGGAGATAGAAAAAGAGAGATTTTAATAACATCGCGCGTCGCATCGACAAACCGAGATTCTTGAGAATACTCGAAAACGCGATCATCATGTGGCTTATATACCGCATTTGTAAACGTCAAACGTAATTATCCGATGTAACAATAAATAAAATGTGTAGATAGTACGTTGTTGAAAGCCTTTATATGT
>NW_017299877.1:77289-78263 GCF_001594075.2 Trachymyrmex cornetzi | reverse complement strand
ATTCACATCAATTTTTCCATTTCCTGTATCTGCTTCGCAATCTATTGTTAACACAGGTATTTTATTTTATTTTATATTTTACAACTTAATTTTTATTTTTTCTTCTGTTATTTTAATTTCTTATTTATACTTACATTAGAATCGGGAAATTTTGTACGCAATAATTCACACCGCGGACACTCACTCATTTTGACTTTCCACTTAATTGACTACATTTTTGACTTGATGCGAATCTGCACCTTCGAACTTGGAGATGTTTTTTAAAAAATTCTTCACATCAAGAAAATTGTAATTGACTAGTTTTTATTTCTTATTGACTTTTTACTTAATGTTTGCGAAATTTAATATTTATTTATAACTCTCATTTTGATTTATATTTTTATTACTGAAGATGGTCTGATTTAAGACCGAAACGTCTAATTGTATTTTAACTCTTTAAATATATATTTATTCGCCGCTTACATCTTGCGTTCGTCAGGAAATCCAATGCAATTCCTGAATGTCAGTCCGGTTTTCGCAATTCTTACAGCACCACTACCGAGTTACTATACTTATCTAATGCGGTGTTGAATAGTTTTGACTCGGGAAAATTAGCATCTATTATCGCTCTTGATTTTTCAAGGGCATTCGACACAGTCAATCATGAATTGCTTCTCCTGAAACTTTCCGCTGTTGGTTTCTCTAGCTGCTCTTTATCCTTTCTATGCTCTTTCCTTACAAATCGCTCTCAATGTCTCCTTCTTTATAATCCTTCTCCTTCCTTCTCCTGCTATCGTAAGATTCCATCTGGTGTTCCACAAGGTTCCATTCTTGGTCTCCTGCTTTTCACTCTTTTCACAGCTGACCTCGCCTCTGTCCTGCTCAAATCTAAATTGTTCATATATGCTGATGACGTTGTTCTTCTATATTCTTTTCAACTAACTAATACTTCTACCGCTGTAACTGACATAAATCAGGATCTCTGCTTGATTGCT
>NW_017299877.1:76664-77023 GCF_001594075.2 Trachymyrmex cornetzi | reverse complement strand
AAATGCTTATAATCTCCTTATTTGACTACGCTGACGTGATTTACATTCCGGCTCTGTCTCATAAACTCCTTACTCGGATTCAGCGTATACAGAATTCATGCCTTCGTTTCTCGTACAACGTTCGTAAATACGATCATATATCCCCTAGTTTTTTGCGTTCCGGCTGGCTAAAAGTTCATCAGCGTTTTGTCCTCCACTTGTGCTGTCTTGTATTTTGTCTTTTGCGCTCTGGCATTCCTCGATACCTCCGCAGTCTTTTGAATTTAAATTCTGCTCTCCATGCTAAAAATACTCCTGTCACTCTGTAACGATGCACCCCCATAAGTGCATCATTCCCGGAAACACCAACTCACCGGATG
>NW_017299877.1:75994-76541 GCF_001594075.2 Trachymyrmex cornetzi | reverse complement strand
GGTCACCGTATGCGATGAGAGCGCGATGCGCTCGACATAAGAACAAGCATAATTCCAGGCCGCGAGACTTGCAAGTCCACGAAACCCGAGCGTCACCGAACAACACCGAGCGACGCAGCTCTCGATCGTATTGTTCCACGCCGAGAGTCACCGAATGATTCCGGAACAATACGAGCGGGAGTAACAATCCGGTATAAAAGCCCGGCGAACAAATGATTCGGGCTTTTTTGCTCCTAGTCCAGCTCCTAGCAAACCGACCGCTTCCTAGAGATCCGACTTCCTGAGCAATACTGCGGTGGTGAGGGAATTTTCCGCCACTACCGGCATTTACCGGTCCGATATTGCATTCAACTCCGCTCTCCGAC
The DNA here is from genome assembly GCF_001594075.2 of Trachymyrmex cornetzi. Lineage (NCBI taxonomy): Eukaryota > Metazoa > Arthropoda > Insecta > Hymenoptera > Formicidae > Trachymyrmex > Trachymyrmex cornetzi. The sequence goes on along the minus strand of NW_017299877.1, from coordinate 76,176 downwards.
TCACCGCTCATTGCTCGCTCCTCAAACCGTTTCGCTGCACCGCGGCGGTAGGGCTCGCCCTGCCTCTGTCGGCCGTTTCCGACCAGCTGCAGCGACCGCTCCGAGAGCCTTGCAACAGGGCGACCGAGACGAGAGTTCCGTTTTTCCGCGATACGCGACCGGCTTCGATAAGAACCAGGGGG
>NW_017299877.1:74668-75351 GCF_001594075.2 Trachymyrmex cornetzi | reverse complement strand
TATTTTGCGCTCTGTATTTCTCCATGTATGGTTCACATATTTACACATTAGAAATTATTTTTCATTAATTATATGAATATTTGTATGTTGTGCGGTAATCAATTATGTATTTCTGTATCTCTGTATTTCTTTAGTCGAATAGTTTACTAGTGGGCGTAGTAGCAGCAGTATTGCTGGTGCCCTACTATTTGTATATACTATATATATATATATACATAATAAAAAAAATAATAATGAAATGTCTTCCAATCCCTTACGAAAAAAACTGAAAATTTCAGTGTTTATACTTAAATTTGATTATAAACCTCAAATTTTGGGAGTTTACTCTGAAATTTGTGTTTACACTTAAATTGTGAGTATTTACACTCAAACATTGAGTATTTACACTCAATGATTGAGCGTTTACAACGTTCATACTCAAGTTTGAGTTTACACACTAAACATCTAAAGGTTATCCTCAACACTTGGGTATGACACACAATAAATGAGCGTAAATCCTAAACATTTGAGTGTCTTCAAAATTGAGTATATAAACTCAACAGTTATTTGAGTTTTAATTTCCATGATTAAGATAAATGCCAAAACATTAAATGTAGACGCCCGCAAATATTTGAGTACTTAAAAATAATGGCGTTTACAATTTAATATTTGTTCTGAAATTTTAATTTGTTTTGAAATTTTTA
>NW_017299877.1:71854-74422 GCF_001594075.2 Trachymyrmex cornetzi | reverse complement strand
GCCATGCTCGCTGTTATTGGTGTATTCTTTTAGTTCATCCAATCAGAATTTTAGATCTAGAAGAATATACTAATAACAGCGAGTGCTCACTCAACTGTTGAGTCCGCTGAATGACACATTCTTTGTTCCGCAATCATTTTCCGCACCGTGTGATTTCACCCTGACACTCAAGTTAACTATCAAGTTGAGATTAACACTCAACATTCAAGTCATCAATAAAGCCTGCCGCACACGATACGTTTTTTCTTACTGGATTTCTAACTGGATTTGCTTACTTGCTACCGTACGGGCGGCGGTACTGGCAGTGCTACTGGCCCATACTGGCCGTGGCTTCACACGATGCGAGTTTTCGTACAGGCTGAACAACTGGAATTTGTTTGATAGAAGTGGCACGCTCAAATGTGAATGAGATAGACGAGATGGATGAAATTATTGCAACAGTGGTACATCGTCGGAAAATTGCTATTGCATTATTTTTAATTATTGAAAAATTGCGACGACAACGAAATAAATATCGCCGACGTTTATGGAGTCGACAGTGGAATCGAATTGAATCCACTTTTGAATTTGATGTAAAGACGACATTTTGATCTGCTTCGATCGTATAACCTGGTATAACCCAGTATAACCTACACAGATTGCGTCCTGATTGGCTCTCACAAAATCCAATACAAAATCACGCAAGAAAAATAGGATCGGTTCTATTACGAAAATCCAGTACGCGAGCCAGTAGCGTAGCCCGTAAACTACCCATTTCCCGTACGGGAGCACGTAAGACTGCTAGTATAGGAGCACGTAAGCAATCCAGTAAGAAAAAACGTATCGTGTGCGGCAGGCTTAACACTCAAGTTGAGAGTTAAGCCAGCGGCACACGATGGTTTTTTCCTGCTGGATTTCTAGCTGGATTTGCGTGCTTGCTGCCGTGTTGGCAACAGTGCTGGCTGTGCTATTGGCTGTGTTGCTAGTTTGGCTTCAGACGATGCGAGTTTTAGTACTGGCTGAGCAACTGGAATTTATTACAAGTACATAAAAATTCCTAACCTGAGCCCTGAGGAGTCATGAACTTTACCGATAAATATTTTGGTTCGCGGGGAAGAGCAACGCTTTTTCTGCCAGATTCTTTCGTTTTATGAAAAATCGTCGATTGAGAATTAATCGCATGTGTTTACACGCTTCCGAGCGGCCGTCTTCAAATGAAGCGGCGTCGTGATTGGTTCTACAATAAGTCAGCATGAAATCAAGCAAGAAAAATAGCACCGGTTCTATCACGAAAATCCAGCGGATCAGTCAACAGCGGGGCCTGCAAGCCATACAATTTCCAGCAGCACAGTAGCACACAAGCAATCCAGCAGGAAAAAAAGCATCGTGTGCCGCTGGCTTTATACTTAGGTTAAGCGTCCAAAATAAAATCATTAATTGAGTGTTACCTTGAGTGTATTTTTTCAGTGTTTTTTAAAGTGTAAACACTCAAATTTTAAGAGTTTTTTCCGTAAGGGATGTCATCATGTCATGGCAGTCATGGTGTCAGTTTCGCAAGACCACTCGAGCGGGACGGACGTACGCATTATCTCATTTTTTGAAAAGTGTTTTCGGCTTCGATTGTGCATTGTGTTACATTATTTGTCTTGATAACGTCATTATTTCGTCCCATTCACTGGTTTGAGGTGACCGATATATCATACTTTGGTTACATGATTTATTTACGATTCTGGCCGGAATCGTCGCCATTTTTGCGGCAAGTGCCATCAATTTTGAAGAAAAAGAAGAAGGTGTCATGGTGTGCAGGCGTGTGAGCCACGAGATTAAGCACGAGCATAGTGAATCGAGCATGCTGAGTGAATTATAAGTTGTGACGTGACATTTTGTCCGTCACTGTGCGGACTTGTCGACGGCGGACTCGTGCTTCCTACCGGCTCGAAGGGCGAGCGCGCAGGCGAGAGCGCACGCGAGGGCGCGTGCAAGCGCACCTGCGAACGTGCGTAAAATTCGCATCATTTATTTTACTCGGCAGATTTTCTTCTTTTGTAGTAGCATTTCTTTTGCGTAATGATCAAGCGTATCAGAAAGCGTAGACGCGCCACGGATCACGCTCGGCAGCTGCGGTGAAATGTCATTGTATCATCGTGCCGTCTCGCCCGCCACCTTTGGAAGGAAGACAGAAGAAGGACCGGATCGTAAGGACGGCCGCAGAGCAGAGAGAAGGGCACACATCCGGGAGCCCGGATTAGCAGGTTGTACCATCTTATATCATTGCTTGTAACCGCTGTCGAAAATAAAGGGAACCATACTTTCACCATGTACCCCTTGCAGAGCACCGGAGGAGGCCAGAATTCCCGGCCACCCTGGTGGGGCCGGACGGACGCCGTCGGGAGCCTAGGACCCGGCGAGCGGGAAGGAAATCCATCCCGATCTCCTCCGCCAGACCAGGAAGTGCAGGGGTCGTGAACAGGGACACCACCCTTGACAGGAATCCTCATTGCGCGCTCGCATGAGCGAGGATTCAAGACCGCGCGGGCCTGCACGGCACGCGCGAATGCCGTGACACGCGGAAGCCAATCAGCGTGACTA
>NW_017299877.1:70996-71713 GCF_001594075.2 Trachymyrmex cornetzi | reverse complement strand
GGGACTGCCAAGAAGAGGCCGAGAGGACGAAGGAGCCGACGAGGGTGAGACGAGCGTCGTCATTTGTAAGGCCGCCGACCGGGGTACGTCGCCGGGTGGATCGCACGTAAGCCAGCTCGCACCATAACGCTAGAATCGGCGTAATGGCCGCCGTGTAGAGCTGCGGAACCGCGAGCCACGTGCCATCCTCCCGAGCCTTGGAGATAATTAGCTGTCGCGTTTCGGGAGTTAGAGTAAGGGGAATAAAATTCATTGCCGAGTTGATGTAAATTAGAGTCGTTCGGGGAGAATCGAGAGCCGAGTCGCGCTCGTTCCTCTCGCCACGGGAGAGTCACTTCCGGTTTTCGAGTATAGTAGAGTCGCGTAGAAACGCGTAGAGTAGCCACGTTGTCGAGTTTCGTCATGTCGCGTAACGACACTTATTGCAGTTGCGCTCTCGTTTGGTATCGCGTCGCGTAGGCGGATTATAATTGCGTCGCCGAGCATTGGGCTGTCGCGTCGGAACGCGGATTGTCGCGTTGCCGAGTGAACTTCCGGTTGCGGTGTTACTGAGTAGAACCCGTTTCCGGGATTCACGTGTCGAGTCGAGTCGTGTGGCATCGAGGCGGTCGCTATAATCACGTCGCACCATCGCCGTGGGGTCGGCCGCGGGCCGGCGTTATACGTCCGGGAGTCCGGTGGTACAGCGGGTACGGGTTCTTGCCGGTTGTCGAGGGG
>NW_017299877.1:69410-70774 GCF_001594075.2 Trachymyrmex cornetzi | reverse complement strand
CGCTCTCGCGTAGTTTATTCTTGTGGCCTATCTCTCTCGCCCTCCGACAAATTTCCCACACCTTTTGCGACCCACTCCCTGCCGCACAGTGGGGACGGAAGTAATGTATTGAAACGAATTAACTTCCAGACCGCAATTTACTACCGATTTGCATAAAATTTGGTGGACATCATCTTAATGCAATTACAAATCGATCTGTCGAGGCCGAATTTTGAAAAAAAATTTCTCTTTTAAAAAAATTGAGTTTTTTCGAAAATAACAATCGTGAAGCGAACGAATGAATTTAAAAGTATTACGGATTACATTTTTTCGATCTAATGTCAGAATAAAACATAATATGGGAGATTTTTGAATCGTGGCGCATTCTGGAGTTGTTGAATTTTAAATATTCAACTAGCTAATGGTGTAGGTTGACAATAATTTGACTACTTGAAATGTGTCAACGTGAGCCGAAGTTATTTCATGTGTCAAAATATCACCTATAATGCCGATTCTGGATAACATAATTCAATTTTCCATCTCTTTCTTCTCGCTTTTGTAGCTGTTGCTTTTCTAATAAACAACAATTCCAAATAAACAATGAACATTTGAAATATGTCGCTGCAATTTTTTATATTGCAACGTTTTGATAATTATTATGGGCGTCTCAATCAGCATGTCAATTGTTTTAACCCATAAATTGTTCAACAAACGGTCCACATTCCGAAAAAGTCCATAACTTTTTATTTTCAATCAATACAAGTAAATTCCGTTACTGCTGAAATGATGAGTAGATTTTTGGAAAATTGATCTCAATTTTCAAATTTAATAGTGTCTCATTTGATTATACAAATATTTGTAAATAAAGTACGTGAAATGATTTGAGAGATCAATTACAAAATCCATCGCATTATGTTTTTTTATGACATTAGATCCAAAAAATGTAATCCGTTGTGCTTTGTTTTTTAGTGACATTACGTGAAAAAAATACAATCTGTAATGCTTTGAAATTATTTCTTCCTTTTCGCGATTGTTATTTTCAAAAAAAGATGGATTTTTTTGAAAAAATAAATTTTTTGAGAATTCGGCGAGGAGAAACCGATTCAAAAATCTCCCATATTATGTTTTATTGTGACATTAGATCGAAAAAATGTAATCCGTAATACTTTTAAATTCATTCGTTCGCTTCACGATTGTTATTTTCGAAAAAACTCAATTTTTTTAAAAGAGAATTTTTTAAAAGAGAATTTTTTTTCAAAATTCGGCCTCGACAGATCGATTTGTAATTGCATTAAGATGATGTCCACCAAATTTTATGCAAATCGGTAGTAAATTGCGGTCTGGAAGTTAATTCGTTTCAATACATTACTTCCGTCCCCACTGTG
>NW_017299877.1:65461-69334 GCF_001594075.2 Trachymyrmex cornetzi | reverse complement strand
ACTTAGTAATAAGAATTACAATTCTGGCCGAAGAACCGCCTGGCTGTCGCAAAATTCTGCTACCGAGGGAGAGAAGATACTTTTGCGTACTTTGAGTACCGAGAACACGCGACGAAGTTGTGCCGTTGCTCGCGAGTACGGTTACAAAGTATTTGCACAATGCAGTTGTTACTATAAAATAAGAAGTATTTTTAAAGAATTTTGATTCTTTGAAAATATTTACTATTTTAAAGTAGCAATACGGAAAAAACTCTGAAAATTTCAGTGTTCATACTCAAATTTGAGTGTAAACCCTAAATTTTGGGAGTTTACTCTGAAATTTGTGTATTTACACTTAAAATTTGAGTGTTTACACTCAAACATTGAGTATACACACTCAAAGATTGAGCGTTCACAACGTTCATACTCAAGTTTGAGTTTACACACTAAACATCTAAAGGTTACCTTCAACACTTGGGTATGACACGCAATAAATGAGCGTAAACCCTAAACCTTTGAGTGTCTTCAAAATTGATTATATAAACTTAACAGTTATTTGAGTTTTAATTTCCATGATTAAGATAAATGCCAAAATATTGACTGTAGATGCCCGCAAATATTTGAGTACTTAAAAATAATGGCGTTTACAATTTAATATTTGTTCTGAAATTTTAATTTGTTTTGAAATTTTTATTTGTTTTGAAATTTTAATATTTATTTCTATTCCTATAATAATACTTCCTCCATTGTAGGGTCTAAGGGTGAAATCACACGGTGCGGAAAAGAAAATATGTCACAAAAGCAACCAATCAGCTTTATTCTGCGTTATTGCGAATAGCGCTAATTGGTTGTTTCAATGGGCGCATTCAGCGGACTCAACAGTTGAGTGCGAGTGCCATGCTCGCTATTATTGGTGTATTCTTTTAGCTCATCCAATCATAATTTTAGATCTAGAAGAATATACCAATAACAGCGAGTGCTCACTCAACTGTTGAGTCCGCTGAATGACGCATTCTTTGTCCCGCAATCATTTTCCGCACCGTGTGATTTCACCCTGACACTCAAGTTAACTATCATGTTGAGATTAACACTCAACATTCAAGTCATCAATAACACTCAAGTTGAGAGTTATACTCAGGTTGAGCGTCCAAAATAATCATTAATTGAGTGTTACCTTGAGTGTATTTTTTAAGTGTTTTTTAAAGTATAAACACTCAAATTTTAAGAGTTTTTTCCGTAAGGGAACTGCACTGTGCAAATACTTAATTCGTTCAGCATGCAAGCGTGTGCGCGAAATTTTATATGTATGTGTATGTATGTGTGTATGTATGTGCATGCATACATGACATACTAGAGCATCGCTATGATAGCGCGGATACTATAGAGACGTACTGGAGACGGGTGGCACCCAGTTGGACACGACTCAATTGGACACGTGCCACTCACAGCGCTTGAGACTACAAAGCTCCTAAGCACCGGTCGCTGTGATTGGTGGTGTCCAATCGAGCCATGGTCAATCGGGATCACCACATGGAGACGTATTGAAGACATACTCATACATCTCAGAATAACTACGGTTTATCACTAGGAGCTCCCTGCGAAGTCTACGGAATGAGAAATCGCGGACATAATAGATTCTGAAGAAATATTCTATACATCACAGACGCGTCTCGAATATCTTGACGACATATTCAACATACGTTTGCGATATCATTCTAACATTGTCAGAACGTAGATGGCTGTCTGGGTGTATTCTTCCCCATATGTTCATCCTCCCTAAAATGTATTTTTTTTTACTTCAATACGTTACTTTTAGCCATGTTGTAAAGGATTAAAGATAGGAGCTATTTCAAATATGGAGACTCCGGCAGTGTATGTGCATCTGGATTAATTTTTTAAGATTACATTTTAATAACTGTACATTAACACTTTTATGTACAGAATTATGAGACTAATCCATTGGTATAATGAAAAGACATAGTTGCTTTAAAAACAAAATGTAATTTGTAATATGCAACTATATATTTTTTTTATAAAACAACTCTCTCTCTCTCTCTCTCCCCCTCTCTCTCTTTCCCCCCTCCCTACTTCCCGCTTCACTCCCTCTCTCTTTTTCCAAATATCCTCGAAATTTCTATTACTTTCTTAAAGATACTATTCAAGTTCTATACCTGCATGCGTTCCTTGCAAATAAAACAAACTCCGACAAACACGCCAATTGGGATTAGATTGTACCAGAAACTGGTCCAATTGTCGATATGAAACGCGGCAACGAACGCGCCAACCAGCATCAAAAATATCGTACCTGGTCCTAGGATTGTACTCCCTATAATAATACTTCACGATTTAATAGGTTATTAAAGTATTGTTATTATATACGTACCCATTAGAATCCACTGGTAAGCAATGTACAGCCACGAGATATCGTTATTCACCTTTCTCGTCTGTTTAGCAGTAATCAACAAGTCGAAAATATTTGCGACAGTCGAGGGAATCCATCTTCGTCGTTGTATGTAAAAATCTTTAAAGTGTTCTGGTGCGTGTGTATAAGCATCACTTGCTGCCGAATATTCAACCTAATAAAAACGAGAATTAATTCTAGAATTATAATATATGCTATAATATTCTTATACACACAAAGTACATATGTATAGTTCGGTTAGATTCAGTTAAATATTTTTATAATATATAATAATGATGCATACCCTTACGGAAAAAAACTCTTAAAATTTGAGTGTTTACACTTTAAAAAACACTGAAAAAATACACTCAAGGTAATATACTCAATTAATGATTGTTTTGGACGCTCAAACTGAGTATAACTCTCAACTTGAGTGTTATTGATGACTTGGATGTTGAGTGTTAATCTCAACTTTAGTGTCAGGGTGAAATCACACGGTGCGGAAAATGATTGCGGAACAAAGAATGCGTCATTCAGCGGACTCAACAGTTGAATGAGCACTCGCTGTTATTAGTACTTTTTAAAAAAAGGTAAAAAAAAGGCGCCAAGTGTGCATGTACCTTCCATAAAAAACTGTACTTTACATAAACTAAAAAAAAAACCGTTACATAAATAATATAGTTCAAGTGGTAATGTTGTTAATTTTTTATTATAAATTACCCCTCAGTAGTACGTATGCATGTATTAAAAAAGAAATTAAATCAAATCTTTAAATTACGCCAATTGCAAAACGAATATATAATTTCTTGCAACATATAACATATACTATTGTATTTTGTAAATTGAGAAAAGAACATATATTTTATTGCAACATATAACATTTAATTAACGAGACAAAATGATACGTACCTTTATCTTTCTATTCAAGAGTCTTTTATATTTGCAATGGAATACAAGATTTAATCTAAAAAAAATTAAAGACGAAGCATCACAAAATGAGAAAATTTTATGAAAATAAAATTTTTTATGTAAAAAAACTTGGCGCGCTGCTAGACCTCAAAATATAATAAGATAATGTTACATAAAAGAAATAAACAATATTTTACGAAAGATATCTTTTTCATGTTGTCTTTTCCGCAATACAAAAAGATATATTTTAGTTTATTAGGTGTACAAAAAAGTTCTGAGCTTTAGATTTCATACAACCGAAATAACAATTTAAATTTTATATATCTTCCCGCCCTTTTGCGGTTTTAAAGCGTTAACATTTGGCCTTCAATGCCATACGGTTTGGCGTTTGATGCACATAACCTCAAAAATCAGTAGTGTTCACGTCGTTCACGATGGCAATAACAAAAGAGCATATTCGATTTTCCATCCACTTCACGTTTCGTCTGAAGAAAAATGCTGCTGAAGCCACTGCAATGATTTGTGCTGCATATGGAGAAAACGCTGTAAGTCATGCTACATGTAAAAGATGGTATCAAAAGTTT
>NW_017299877.1:61205-65184 GCF_001594075.2 Trachymyrmex cornetzi | reverse complement strand
TTCTGCACAAAATCATTACAGGCGATGAAAAGTGGATTCTTTATGATAACCCTAAACGTAGAAAATCATGGGTTGATCCTAGTCAACCTTCGACATCGACGCCAAAGCCCAATATCCACGCCAAGAAGGTTTTGCTCCGTATCTGGTTGGATTGGAAAGGTGTGTTGTACTACGAGTTGTTACAACCGGGTGAAACAATCACGGCAGACCGCTACCATCAACAATTGACCAATTTGAGCGATGCATTAGAAGAAAAGAGGCCATTTACTGGCCAAGGACGTCGTAAAGTGATCTTGTTTCATGACAATGTTCGACCACATGTTGCGAAAGCGATTCAGGACCATATCTTTGCCTTAGGCTGGGAACTTTTTCCGCACGCGGCGTATAGCCCAGACATGGCACCTTCCGATTACTACATATTCCGGTCGCTGCAGCATCATTTGGCTGATACACATTTCGTGACATTAGAAGAGATACGAAAATGCATTGATGACTTTATCGCTTCGAAGTAGGGATGTGCGATCTCCATTAATTGTATCGATTTTTGAATCGATTTAAAATTTGATTGAAATCGATCTATTAAAAAATTAGACCTGAATGAATCGATCTATTGAAGATCGATTCAATTAAAATTTTTTTGTGACATCTCACGAGAAATGTCAATGGAATATACATCAAATCGATGACAATTTGATGATTTCTCACTGCGATTGTAGAAATTCAACAAAAACAATTAAAACATGATTCTGATTTGTCTCCGAGTAAAATAATTTTAATTTAAAATAAAAATCTAGGTTCAATCTAACATCTGTAGTTATGACACAAATCAATTACTAATATAAAATCGGTAAAATATCGTATATAAATTCAATTTGATAACAACTGTCAATGTCAATTAGTATAAATTAGAATTTAACTAGTATTTATTTATACATTTTGTCAGTAGTAATTACTAGTTGTAAGTACGGATATTATTAAACCCGATTAATGTTAACCAGTAACGTGTAAATACAGGCAATGTAGGCACAGTAATGATATTATAACTTTAGATTCTTTGGAACACGATATGTAGGACTAATTTTCAATAAAATAATTAACTATTTTTTATTGTATATATTATAAACCATATTTGTTTAATAGTGCAACAAAATCATAACAAAAATTACTATATAAAAACATACGACTTTTTAAGTTTTTAAATGCCTATACTTATAAGAATCAAATCTGATAACGGTTAAACGATGTAAGTACGATACAGGATCTACGATAGTTAAAGGTAAAAATAAGGAAATGAAAGAGACCAAGATGAAATGTTACGAATCAACTAACGGGCAGGGCTGCCAGTATTAAGAAACACCACCTGAATGTATATAGATATTATTTTATCCTTGTTCAACATTCAGTGAACAACAGGAATGAAATAATATCAAAATATATCTTGAATTTCCGAATCCGCTCCTACGCTTCGAAGAACGATCGATCTCTTACTAAATGAATCGATCTACTTTAAAATCGGATACTGGCGAATCAATTAAAAAATCGAACTTTTTTGCAAAAAGATCGATCTTTTAAAAGATCGGATCGAGATCGACACCCCTACTTCGAAGCCGGTGAGTTTCTATCGTCAAGGAATTCGCAAGCTACCCGAAATATGGCAAAAGGTCGTTGATGCAAACGGAGAATATTTCGCTGATTAATATTTTTTCGTTTCTTTTTGAATAAAGATTGAATTTTACAAAAAAAAGCTCAGAACTTTTTTGTACACCTAATAGTATTGTTTTAATTTTATGTTAGTATTGTTATTATTGACTTGATAAAATAATCACTAATTTAGGATAAAACACACTACACGAGAATAATACAATAACTTCTTCTATATAAATACTTATTCTATATTAAATCTAAGCCGCATACCTATCTAAATCTGGTCGCACATATGAACACGCTGTATATTATTAATTCTCTTTCTTAAATATCTTCATTATTTTTCATATTTGGTATTTTTAATTATTTGCTTGTACGCACACGCACACGCACACACACACACACACATACACGCACGCACACGCATACGCACGCGCACACAGTATATTGGTAGTCCATCTCATTTTCTTACTTAATCTCTTTATTATTTTTTTTATTCGATATTATTTGATGATCATCTTATTATATTATGAGGTCTAGCAGCGCGCCAAGTATTTTTACATAAAAAATTTTATTTTAATAAAATTTTCTCATTTTGTGATGCTTCGTCTTTAATTTTTTTTAGATTAAATGTTGTATTCCATTGCAAATATAAAAGACTCTTGAATAGAAAGATTGTCAGACCGCAGGGAGGGGATGGTTGAATTTCACACGTTATACGTTTAATTAGCTTTACTATAAAACTTATTCGTGTAATACATAGCCGCGTGGTCTTGCGTGAGACAGATAGAGGCTGACTGACTAACTAAGGTTGAATGTGGTGAGACACTTAATAGTATACATAAATAATACAAAAGATGGCATTACATGTACGATTTCTTATCGATCTATTCCAACAAAGATAAAGGTACGTATCATTTTATCTCGTTAATTAAATGTTATATGTTGTAATAAAATATATGTTCTTTCCGCAATTTACAAAATACGATAGTATATAACAATATTAATAATGAAGGGCATAGAACCAGTATAATATATACAGGGTGTCCCAGTAACTCTGTTACAAGGCAATATCTCCGTTACCGTTAATGATACGCGAAAATGCCTGAGGAAGAAATTGTTTGATTCGAAGGGACACACATTATGGTGAGATTTATTTCTTTCTCAAGGTCGTATTTTTAGAGCCTTCAAGGTCATCGATACTTTTTTAAATAGGACTACATATTTTTTTCATTATAGCGTGATAGCTGAGGTCAAGACGAATCCAATGGCCTATAATACCATGACCTTCACGTGACCTTGAGAGTGAAAAATTCAGAAATTTTGAGGAATGGGTGCGAATAATGAAATAAGTACAATACAAAATTTTGCATTGAAAAATTTATTGTAATAAATGTTCAAAATTGTTTCCATGTACTTCTAAACATTTGTTGATTCGAGTATTAAGCGAACGTCGCACATCTTTTTCATTCTTTCATGTTATTACGTGTCGTAGGCTTTGTCAAAAAAACTTTCTCTTTGATAAAGCCCCATAGAAAAAAATCTAGAGGAATGTTGAAACCACATAACCAGACGTAAGAATAGAGGAACATCTTCTAATAATGAAGGAAGTGTATTAAGCAAGAAATTCGTGTACGTATTGCCATTAAGAGTTAGCCATTAAAAGCCTACAACACGTGATAACATGAAAGAAAGAATCCGACAAGCTTGTGCTGCTGTAACACCCCAAATGTTAGCAGATGTGCGACGTTCGCTTAATACTCGAATCAACAAATGTTTAGAAGTACATGGAAACAATTTTGAACATTTATTACAATAAATTTTTCAATACAAAATTTTGTGTTGTACTTATTTCATTATTCGCACCCATTCCTCAAAATTTCTGAATTTTTCACTCTCAAGGTCACGTGAAGATCATGGTATTATAGGCCATTGGATTCGTCTTGACCTCAGCTATCACGCTATAATGAAAAAAATATGTAGTCCTATTTAAAAAAGTATCGATGACCTTGAAGGCTCTAAAAATATGACCTTGAGAAAGAAATAAATCTCACCATAATGTGTGTCCCTTCGAACCAAACAATTTCTTCCTCAGGCATTTTCGCGTATCATTAACGGTAACGGAGATATTGCCTTGTAACAAAGTTACTGGGACATCCTGTATACAGGGTGTTTGGCGACTACCGCATTTTTTGTCATACGTGGGTAGAACAGCCTATACTGAATCAAAAAGTCCTGTATCATTTTGAGGTGTCAGCAATAGTTAACGAGATATTAACGTTTAAAAGATAGCCAAATACGCGCGTCCGCCCGACCTACTATTGCCGAAGGCACA
>NW_017299877.1:57472-59921 GCF_001594075.2 Trachymyrmex cornetzi | reverse complement strand
CTATTGCTGACACCTCAAAATGGTACAGGACTTTTTGATTCAGTATAGGCTGTTCTACCCACGTATGACAAAAAATGCGGTAGTCGCCAAACACCCTGTATATATGTAATAAACAATTTAAATACAATAATCATACAGACGTTTTGACTACGTTTGAGTCATTTTCAATGTACGGATTAATCAAAGAAATAAATAAATGAAATTGTAAGATCGCAACTGTAACATTTCCAATATACTGAATTAATCAAAGAACTAAATAAATTAAATTGTAAGATCGCAACTGTAACATTTCCAATATACAAATTAACACTCAAAAACGAATACATTGGTTCTAACATAATAACTGACTATAAGTATAAAAATGTATAAGTTCTGATCAGTTCTGATTTCAAGGCCGTAATCAATCTAGATGTGTATAACCAAGTAAATCAAATTTAACTTTATGTCGCAACATCATCTTGTCTTTTAATTGTCCAATTAGTATCTTATCGAGGTTGTAAAAGAATTTAGCTCTAAGAAAAAAATATATATATGTACAAAAATTCAATCCTACAATCTATAAAATGATCTAATACTTATGTAAAGCAAAAATAGAAATAAAAATTAAAATACCTTATCAATTGGAAGCAATTACTCCAGTAAAACGTAACTATACGGTGATCACTATCTAATATAATTTCAATGTAACTACAATGTGTCGGAATTAAAATATTTTGCATTTGTGTGTGCAACACCTTGTAATCGTGTCAAGTATTGTACTGGTAGAATGTACGAGAAAAGATAGGAACCGTTACCGAATTAGGAACTGGAGAGGGAATGTATCATATTCATATAAGCGTCGGGTAATGACTCTGTATCCTTTTGTCTGTTTATGCCATGTGTTTGTTTCTTAATATGTACCATCTCCGAAATTAAACGCTTTCCGTAAGAAGGCTCTACATCAAGTATTTTTACACCATTCCATTCAAACTCATGATTATTTTCAATTCTATTCGTAATTACAGATGGAGATTTCGACCCTTTATTAATGTCAGACACGTGTTCTTTGATCCTTGTTCTTAATTGCCTCTTAGTCTGGCCTATGTAACTCGCATCCACAATATATATTTTCACAAGATATTTTATATACAACATTCTGATTATGTGTATGTTCTAATTTATCTTTAAACTTTTTTATGTAGCCTTCAAGTGTATTAGGAATGGTGTAAGCCAATTTATAGTCTACCATATTAGCAATAGGTTTAAACCTTTCGGAAATAGAACTGACATACGGAATAGCAAAAAATTTTTCTGGTAAAATATTAATATTCTTAACATTCATTTTATTAATATGATATTTAATTCTATTCTGAATTGTTGAAAAGATAAATTGAATAGGGTATCCATTATTTAAAAATATATTTATCGCATCAATTAAATTGTTCTGTTGAAATTTTGGATGGCACAAACGAATTATTTTATCTATCCCCCCATAAATAACCCCTCTTTTATGGCAGATAGGATGTTGAGATTAGAAATTAAGGAATCTACCAGAAAAAGTGGCTTTTCGGTAGCCATCGAATATTAAGTTACAATCCTCAAAAATAATTAAAGTATCCAAAAAGCTAATTTTTTCATCTTTGCCAACTTCCATAGTAAATTGCAATCTAGTGTGTAACGAGTTAAAAATATTAAGAATGTCATCAATGCTATCGAAAGGAGCTGCCAAAATAATATCATCAACGTATCGATAATAAAATGGTAACTGAACCGGCAATAATCCAATCGCAATTTCTTCGAAATCCTGCATCACCATGTCCGCCACTATGGATGATAGAGGGGAACCCATAGGGGTACCAAAAATCTGTTTGTAAAAAACACATACACCGTTAAAAACAAAAATTGTAGAATTTAATATTAATCTGAATGCAATCATGAATTCATCTAATGTAATTCTCGTCCCTATGGAAATAGAATCCCACCTTTTAACTACACTATCAGATGCCAAGTCTATAGGTATGTTAGTGAACAAGGAAATAACATCCAATGAGACTAGTGATGAATTCGGTTCCAGTTTAATATTTCTCAATTTATCAATTAAATCACTACTATCTTTTATATAACTCAGAGGTTTTCGTACAGAATCAGTAATCATTTTGTGTAAATAAAGTGATAAATTATATAACGGACTATTAACTGATGATACTATAATTCGAAGAGGGTAATTAATCTTATGAATTTTTGTCAATCCATACGCCCTTGGAATATTGCCGTTAGTGTTAAATAAATACAATAGTATATGTTATGTGTTGCAAGAAATTATATATTCGTTTTGCAATTGGCGTAATTTAAAGATTTGATTTCATTTTGTTCTTAATACATGCATACGTACTACTGAGGGGTAATTTATAATAAAAAATTAACAACATTACCACTTGAACTATATTATTTATGTAACGGTTTTTTTTAA
>NW_017299877.1:55836-57230 GCF_001594075.2 Trachymyrmex cornetzi | reverse complement strand
TTTTTTTGTAACTTGCGTATCATCAGCTTCAATCCAAGGTGAACCTTCTCTATACATACTTATAAAATGATCGTTTTCGATACATGGACCATAGTGAAAGATAGCATTCATAACTTTATACGGCTGTCCAGCTATTAATATTGCACTTGTTGGAAGAGCACATAAATTAATTTTTTTTGGCACCTTCACTAATGTTCCATTTTGGTATGAAAATGGAATTAAATGGATGATTATCTTTTTCGTCTCTCAATGTTATTTCATTTTTAAATAATATATCATTTCCCTCACAACGTTCACATAATTTATTATTTTATTTAGAGCAATGTGAAAATCAAGTATTTAGTAAATTGTTAAGATTAAAACTTTCCTTGTTCGAATTGTTAACAAAAATTGAGAAAATAAAATTATTAGTAGTAACTTTTGTATTACCACATGTTATGCATCGACAAGTAGAAATAATTTGATGCTCAACCAAATTTTCTATAAAATCATATTTAGTACAAAGAGCTACAACAAAATCAAATGCATCTCGTTTAATACCAGTCGAAAAATACTCCCCTAGATATTTTCGTACTGCGTGGGTACTCAAATTAAGTACATATTCCGTTTTCATATCGATGCGTTCATATATTTAAAACGTTTAGTTTATCAGAATTAAATAATTGTTTTCTGATAATAATTAAATGAAATAAACATTGTAACGTACCATTGGTATAGCATGAAACTTTGTCAGTATTTTGAAAACCACGTATAACCCAAGAAGTAGTACTTTGTCGAACTTTTTGATCTGACTGTTGAATGGAAGTTATTATTTTCGGTAATGTCCAAGGCACATCTTTAATTTTACGATAACTCTTTTGAAATAGTAATAATAATTTGTGCTTCTGGTTTATGTAGTCGTTTAGCCGATTATATTCAATAATTGCTTCTAGTTATTATAGATAAAGAATCGCATTAACCAAATACGCATTAAGGTTCACTTTCGTTGCTAATTTTACTTTAATTTTATATTAAAATTAGAATTCTATGAAGGCATTGTGAACAGCAACTTAATGGACAAAACGCTTATGTATGTTACACGTACGACGGAAAAAATTTGAAAAGCTGAACCCGAGTAGAAATTTGGTCAGGTAGAAATCAGGGTCGAGTTAGGCATGCCGGATTTGACGTTCGGCTCTGATTCGGCTATCTAAACCGGGCCTGATAAGGGATGTAACGCGTTTTCATGATTTGGGCCTGATCATGTATGCTGTATCTGGTACTGATGCGGTAAAAATAAGGTTCTAATCTGGTACTAATACGGCAAGAATTAAGGTCTGATCTGGTACTGATACGGCAAGAATAAGGTAAGAATTCTGATCGATTACATTGCAAATCCATGTGTGCAATATACA
>NW_017299877.1:47377-52236 GCF_001594075.2 Trachymyrmex cornetzi | reverse complement strand
CTCGCTACGATGAATTTTCACTGAGTTATTGCTATTTGAAAATATTAAAAATTAGTGCTAAATTTTAAGTGGCCCGTTTTTTTTGCGTATGAGTGTATAAAGTGCCTCAATTTATATACATAATTTAGCTTTCCATGTAAAAATAATACTATATTACGCGTTTAAATGTGTAAATCCATTCTTGTACACAGCATAGTGTTATTTTTACATGAAAAACGAAATCATATACATATATTGAGAAACTTATTTTACACACTTGAATTTGCACTGTATACAGTGCAAAAAATATATACAATATATAGTTTATCTTTAATCTTATTTACAACATTTATAACATTTTAAACATTTAGAACATTTATTACAACATAACATTCATATTTATTCATATTTCTGCGTCTTCATATTTCTGTCTATTTCTCATTTTCTTTTTCTTTTTGTTTTTCACGCTTTGAGCGTCCACCAGCCCAGTCTGCTGTATTGTTAATGACACCTTTAATTGCATCTTGAAATCTTTTCATTGATAAAGGTTCTTTTTTATTTCCGAATATTGATGAATAAATTGCTAAAAAATCAGTACATGTGTAGAAATTGTTTACGTTCTATATACTATGTAAAAGTGAATCACAGTGTATTATTACTTATTACTGATTTCAGTGCTACACTTATAACTGATGTAATCAGCGAATATTTACTGTTTTTCAATAATAATACACTGATTATTCACTTTTAGAGGTTATGATTTTCTGCAGATTCATAATCTGTAGAAACCATAACTTCTAAAAATGAATTAGTGTCTTATTACTGAAAGATAGAATAAATATTGGCTGATATTACAATTATAAGTGTAGCACTGAAGTCAGTGATAATACACTGATTTACTTTTACAGAGTACGCAGTTCGTTCTTTAGTTCTTTTAATTGTAAAGAATTAATATTTACCATAAAGGCAAGTATGAAATGCGAGTTTAGAGAACACTTCTTTACCGGGTACTTTTTTAAAGTGGTCATTTGATTGCCCACATCTTGAGTAATAAATAGTCTAATTGTTTCACCAAGATTTCGCGCAATTGAACGATCTTTATTTATACAGCTTCGTATTTTAAAACACTGTAAAAGAGAATTTATAATTTGTAATGAATTTATTAAGACAGCATTTATATGAAGAATCATATAATAAAACTAAAACTGACAATTTTTTTTCTATATTCCGTGTCTTCTTTTAATTTTGCATCAAAGGCATTTAAAGCGGCTAGTGTTGCACAAGGTAATTTGAAACCATTTGTATCTTCATCATGATCCAGATCAATATCAATGAAGTCTCCTCGAGGTGCCATCGATGTAGCGTTTAAATGTGCTATTTTACTATTTATTACTTCGATCAATTGACCTTTCAGCCGGTCTATTTTTTGGCTTAAATAGTTACGGCTATTTATTATAAGTTCCCTTAATGTCCCTATTAATTAAACAATAAATATTTTTTAAATAAAAGTTGTTATTTATATTAACTGTTAAATAGTATTTTTAATTTATTTATTAATTTTTTAAATTTTATTTAAAAAATATTAAAAAAAATTTTTGTTACGAACTTATTTATTAATACAAATCTTTTATATTAATTGTTATTTTATTTATTGTTGTCATTTATATTAATTTATTTATTGTTATTTTATTTATTGTTGTTATTTATATTAATGCTATTTGCATCTTAAAAATCTGTAAATAACTTATTGCGAAAAATATTGCCTTATCCAGAATTACTTAAGGACATAAATAAGAATTTACCATTATCAGTTAATTTATCGTCTTCTTCGTCGACTTCACTTTCATTATTAGGAGATATATCATCTAACGCCTCTGCATATCGTGTACGTTCTAATTTGTCAATCGAGATCTGTCTCTGCAATGAATAAGAACAATGATTGCCTCTTGAAATTGTATTGATGAAGTTTCTTTTTCAGTTTCTTCTGATTCACTCGAGGATCCCTGTTTGAGTGAATTAGTTGGAGATGATTCTGAAGAATTAGACAAATTTAGGATTCTTTTATGTTTTAATTTTCTT
The DNA here is from genome assembly GCF_001594075.2 of Trachymyrmex cornetzi. Lineage (NCBI taxonomy): Eukaryota > Metazoa > Arthropoda > Insecta > Hymenoptera > Formicidae > Trachymyrmex > Trachymyrmex cornetzi. The sequence goes on along the minus strand of NW_017299877.1, from coordinate 50,178 downwards.
TCTTTTTATGGAGACGTGGTAACTGATGACGTGTTTTCTTCATGAGATGATCTCTCTCCTATTTCGGTACCTCTAGAATTGTTTATATTTTTGGTTCTGATACATTTTTCTGTTTCATTATGATGGACACTTGCAGATACTTTTCTTTTTTTTAATCTTCTTGATTCTAAGTCCGAAAAATTAGTGGATTTTTTTTCGCAGTTATCAAATCTAGTTTTCCTTTTTTTCCTCATCACTGATATAACAAATAAAAAATATTAATTTCATTTTAATTAAAAAAATTACTTTTTCTTTTTTTATGCAGCACAAACTTACGCTTCACTTTATCGGAAAAAGAAGACGAGTCGTTTTGTTTTTTTAAATCATACTGAGCACTATCAAGTTTTGAATTTCTTTCGGATTATTTTTAATTGTACGAAATTTATATTTGTTCTTTTCTATTATTGATCTTTCCTTAGCTGATATTTCAGGATCTTTATTATTTATTATTTATTATTTATTTATTATTTATTTATTTATTTATAATTAATAATGTATTAATTATTTTAAATTATTTTATATATGTTTACAGAAAATATTTATACATATTTTAAATAAATTTATCTCAGAATATGATTGCACACCGTATATTTTATGTTTGATCATTGAAAATTTATACCTGCAATACCATCAAAAAACCCCATCAAAAACAAAGTAAGTTGAATCAAAAATTAATTGAAGAGATGTAAAGAATTCATTTTTGGGGATGTTACAACCCATTGAAATGTTACACCATCTCTTATTAATGCTCTCCAATGCCAAAACAAGGGGAACATTCGGAAACAAAGAAATGACGTCCAGTGAAATAAGACTGTAATTACTATCAATATGTATATCGGACAATCTATTAACTAATTCAAAGCTGTCTTTAACATAACTCGCTGCTGTTGTAGTATTATTATGAATTATATTATGTAAAAATGCAGCGATAGAATATAATGGGCTGCCAACACATGAAATTATGATCCTCAAAGGGTTGCCCGGTTTATGCACCTTCACTAAGCCATAACCTCTTGCTACATTTCCATCAGAGCAATACAACCTTCTGTAATCCTTATCAGCAATTAACCCCGTATTCTTCCACCTTGTGAGAAGTGTCCTAACCTTGTTTGTAAGAAGACTAGTTGGATCTTTCTTGATTATTGTATAGGTCTCTGAGTCATTTAATATGTTGTTCATTTTCTGTTTGTATTCACTTCTGTCAATAGCCACAGTTATACTGCCCTTGTCCGCTCTGGTAAAAATAATGTCTGGATTGTCAGTTATAAATTTTTTTGTCATTTGAACTAAATGAGAAATTCGGTTATTAGTTAAATTAGAAATATTCAAAACTGAAGCTAAATTATTAATGATCGGGATTGTTCGATTTCTGATCGCCAAAACGTTTATCAATATGAATTCCTTTGCTCATAGACTCAATGTTTTTTAATAATTCAATTTTCGTTGATTTAGAGTTACAAGACGGTAACGAAAAATTTTCTCCCAACTGTAATAAACACTGTATGTCTGGTGGAATGGATATGGATGATAGATTAATGAACCATTTATCTTTAATTGTTGTAATAGATGAATGAGGAATTTTATCAATGTAAAAAGAAGGATCTATATTAACATTCGATATAACAGCCTGTGAAGAAGGCGGAGGAGGAGAAAATGTATATAACAGATTGTTATTATTTTGTGAGTTTTGAGAATGTGCACAAGTGGAATATTTCGAAGAACAATAATAACGTATTGGAAAAATATTGTTGTTTATCTCCCTTTTTTGTTTGATAAGTAGCCATTGAATTTTTTTGTCAATTTTTTCCTGTTTTTGTTTAGAAAGATCCAACAAATAACTTCTTTGTCTATGAAAAAATGAATTGACAATCTGTACTGGTATGCATCTCGAAATATCTCTCACAAGGTGTAAAATCAAAAACTGAGCACGATCGATGGTTTTGAATGTATCATTCAATTCTAACTTAAGTAATCTTTTTATAAAATTATATTTTAAACTATTATATTTATTACCCGAGGAAAAATGTTTTAAATTGATTCTTGACTCCTCCATAAATCTAAGATGTGTAGGAACAACGTTATTACTGATACAAAATTTTAAAAATCTGATTCTGACTTTACAATTTATAAGAGATGGTGTAACATTTCAATGGGTTGTAACATCCCCAAAAATGAATTCTTTACATCTCTTCAATTAATTTTTGATTCAACTTACTTTGTTTTTGATGGGGTTTTTTATAAACAAACTTATGGGCTGCCTATGGGGTCTCCTTTATCTCCGGTGTTGGCAGATTTAGTATTGCAAGATTTGGAGAGTAGAGCAATGGAGACTCTAAAATTTTGTTTACCATTTTATGTCAGATATGTTGATGATATTGCTACGGCTGTACCATCGGATGCGATAGATGAGATCTTAGATATTTTTAATTCATTCCATAGTAGATTGCAATTTACTATTGAAATTGGAGATAAATCTTTAAATTTTTTGGATGTTAACATCAACATTAATAATGAATTCCTCGAATTTGATTGGTATCATAAACCGACTTTTTCGGGAAGATACTTGAATTTTTTATCTTCACATCCTTTGTCACAAAAAAGAGGTGTGATTTTTGGAATGATTGACCGAGTCTTTTTCTTATCGCATCCGAGATTCCATCAGAGAAATATAATTTCTGTGATTGACATTTTACTGAATAATGATTATCCATTGGATTTTATATTTAAGACAATTAACTTACGTCTGAAATCACTCTTTTATA
>NW_017299877.1:43116-47217 GCF_001594075.2 Trachymyrmex cornetzi | reverse complement strand
ACCACACAATCGGTTATTACAGAATATAGGTTGGAACACAATCATGAATTTGATTGGTCGAATGTTAGAGTTTTGGATACAGAGAGATTTTTGAGCAAGCGTCTGATATCTGTGTGAGATGATTTACATTAAACTACAGAAAAATAGCTTGAATTGCCAATCTGACACCGAGTACTTAAATAATGCATTTATGGAGATTATTAATAATCTTTGAGGTTTATTTGTTATTTCATTCAATGTGTGGTTTAGGTTTATTTTCAATATGATCATTACATGTATATTAGTCTTTAATTTTTTCTCCGTCCGTATCTGTTGACAAATTACGGTGACATGTACATCTTGTATGTTTGTTTCTTAACGATTCTGACTTCATAGCGATAACATCTTCGTAATTTAATCCGAATTTTTCTTTGTTAATAATTTTAAACCAGTGATATTTAAAGCCCTTCTTGCGTTCTTACCTGCAGGTGAGTTATTTAAATGTATTTTTTGTTGGTTACACCTTTCAATACTAAAATTTCAGCTTATTTAATAAGACTCATTCTATCTCAGGATATGTAATTTTACATTACATCTTTGTCTTGGTAACAAATTGATTGGATGAAACTTACATCAGAGCGGCTACTCGATCTGTGGCTAAGATTGCAAGGAGATCTTTACGTTTGTATAATTGGCGAAACTTATATGTATTGCGCTGAAGATGGCCCAAAGTGCGGCCGAAACGTTCGAAATTTGTGAACATTGAATTACTTAAATACATTTATGTAAGAATTTACTATTATTAATTCTTTACTGTTGTTATTGCGCACCGATTACCGCGCCTGACTCTCATTTGCCTTATTTGATATAGACTATTAAAGTACATAAATTATTACCTTTCTTAAAAATTCACGTGCAATCAATGAAATAATTAAAGTTAAATAAGGATTCACGACGTTTAAAAAATAATAAATTCACAGAAAATGTTACGATTTGATGTAAACTACAAGACGAAAGCTTGAAAGAATTGACACTCGAAAGTAATGATTTCAGATTTTCCAACGCATGCGCAATAACATAATACACTGAGAAAAAAAATACATAAATGTAAACATATATTCATTTAATACAAGAATTATTAATATAATTTAAGTATCATACTTTCTTTTATTGAGCAAATATTTATTTACTCTAAATACATTTAATTGCAAATATTCAAAGAAACATTTACTCAGATTTAGTAAATTTTTTTCAGTGTACAGTAATTGTACAATGTACATGCAATTAGAAAAAAATCTAATTATTAGAGAGAACTTATTAATTATAAATTAATATGTGAATAAGTTTCTTAACGTACCCATAAAAAAGTTATAAATATGAAGTGTCACATATGTAATAATGGCATCGTATAAATTCTCTCTTTGTTCTCATCACTAATATCTAAAGTTACCATTTTTTGAAAAACAGAATTCAAATCACAGACTACTACATTTCTGTAATTTTTATGAACACGCCACATTTTTAAATCAGCCGAATCACAAGGATACTTAAATAGTGATTGCTTCTTTTCCAATATAATTCCACGAATTTTGATATTGTTTAAAGTTTCATTGGGTGGAAGGTATATTTCGTTGATTGCCAATAAAGTTCCAGTATTTAACAAAATTGTATTATTCGGTGATTTTGTAGTTAAAACGACGCCTTTGTAAAGTACTAGCTTTATAATAATTTTTCCGGATGCATCTGCACGGACACTCTTCAATATTTTTACAGAAGGCGGTACTAATGGTATTTTTGATTTAGCAAAAAATAATTCATGTAATCGTCGACATATCTGTGCAAGAGGTTTATTACCCGACCTTAAAATTTTTTTAATTTTTCCAAGAGCGTTTTCAAATGGAAAAGCTGTAATATTGGAAAGAGAACACCTCATATAATTTACATCATCAGCTAAATGGATGAGATTGTGCATATTTCCTATCAAACTGCTTTTTCCATATAACATTGACGATAACCGTACGAAGGTCTTGAGATAGATCTTGGCGCAATCACAATTTATTAAAGCTGTTTCTTTTGAACATAAAATTCTACAAGCGGTATGCAGCAGTAAAAAGTGTTTATAAACTTGCTCAGACAATACTTTCTTAAAAATTACTGGCCCAGCATACAAAACTATAAATCTAAATTCAACTGCTTTAAATCTATCAATATCCACTAAAGATCTTGTTGTCCGTTGAAATTCCTCAGGTATTTGAAATTGCAGAGTTATTAAAAGTTTAGATAACAATTTTTGAGTATTTTGACTCAATCTTGTGATTAGTTTGCCATGTAGCCAATAATTTAATAATTTCTTCATTATGCCCAAACGTACAAGATGCATAAAATCGAGGATAAATTGAGAAACCATATTTATTGGAGGTCTAATATTGAGTAAAGGTGAAACACCAGTGTGATGATTTGAATTGCTTTGTTGACGAAAAGACTCATCATTTCTCTCTTCACAATTGTCAATAGGAAAAATTATTCGATTTTGTATCCACTCTCCTCGTACTGTGCATCTTTCACATCCCCAGTAGGCTCCGTGACCCTTGATTTTTTTCAGAAAGGCACGCGCAGGAGTATCACATATAAATGCTTTAATAGAAACTTGGAATAATCGTTCACCTACCAATAATCCAGTTTGTTGTAATTCATTTATTTCAACAATGAAATCTTTTAAAAATTTATCCAAACTATCAGGTTTTTTGTTACCTGAAAAAATAGCAACTGGAAAAGGTTCATAAGAATTTATTTCATTGTAGACTTGGCACAATATAGGCCAAAATTGTTTGGAGCTTGATCGAAACAATTGCACCCCATCTACATTAATTATTAAATGAATTATATCTTCCTCGTGTAAATTTGGATTAATGGACTGTTTAAGGTAATTTGTAGCACCGAAATAAATAAATTCATCTCCGTCATTATTAAATGTTTGAATATTATAAGACGCTTTCGTTGTTCCAAGAAAAGTTTTGGCACATTTTGGTAATTGAGGTAATAATCGACGTCTCAGAATTGCGAGCAATGTTTCTAATTTAGTATGAGGAATCGTAGGATTCCCTGACAAAGCCCATTCTCGAAGTTCTTCGATCTCAATATTTTCATTTACAGATTCATCAGAATCAGAAAAATCCTCTTCTGTAATACTGGCTTCACTAATTCTCACCTCGACATCACTTTGCTCTTCATTTTCATCATCTACATAGTCTTCGCTTTCATCTGCACTTTCATTGCTTTCGTTTCTTTCATTACATTTCTCTATTCTAACCCCAACAGATTCATCAACATCCGAGTTTGAATTATTTACGCCTGATGCTCCACGATCGTTTACTAATATACTTGTAGAAATATTAAGTGATTCTTCACCATTTATTTCTCCTGATAAAATATTATCAATCTCACGATTATTTTGAAAAGAGCGTGCTCGCTGCCTTTTTCGATATTCATTTACTCGTAAACGTGTTAATTCACGTATTCGTACACGCCGTAATTGTTCCTTGTCCATTTTAAATAAGTCAAAGAAATATAAAATTTAAGTGAACGTTTTATAATTTGTTGATAGTATATATTATTCAGTTCCACTGAACATAGCAGCTTATACGTAATGCAAGACCTGCTTACGAATATCGAAAAAGACAACGAACATGCACTTTTCACAAAATCATCTTGAGATCGACAATATTTCATTAGGAGAAATAGAATAAAATCACTAGTTGTAGATCACTCTTTAAAAAAAAATTCCTATTTTTATCCACAGAACAATATCAAACAATTAATAAAATATTTAATATTCATGATTGATCATAAAGATTACATTATGGATGATTTTATTCCATTTTATTCCATTTCTATAAACTAAATGTGAATTCTAGGGTCTAATTGTGGACCATAATGCAATTTTAACATATTCAAGTTTATTTAAAATTAGTGACAGTTAAAAATCAATGCTAATTAAAAAAAATTAATAAAAATTAAACGTTTAACAATATATATATATATATATATACAGGGTGGACCATCTGAAGTGATCCAGTCAAATATCTCGAAAACTAGTAGGGATAGAGAAAAATGTTTCGTATG
>NW_017299877.1:41000-41899 GCF_001594075.2 Trachymyrmex cornetzi | reverse complement strand
GTAACCCTAAACTTTTCATACGAAACATTTTTCTCTATCCCTACTAGTTTTCGAGATATTTGACTGGATCACTTCAGATGGTCCACCCTGTATATATAAAACAGTTAAATTATGAATAGTAACAGATACATACGTTAGTTAACCTTGCACATTTAATTGATTAACGACATCAATAAAATGTATTGCGTCGTTCCTAAATTGAATTCAATTGATACTTGAAAGAGATAAAACAAATGCTAAAGAATTTTGTGATATGTACCATTTAATGGAAAATACTATAATTATCTAAATAAAAAAAATGATCCAAAACTAGTGCCTTCGATCCATTCATATCTAACAATTTTTACATTAGATGTTTGCTTACACGCTTTCAGGTTTTTTATTATAGCACTTGTCTTACCATCTTCTACAAAGATATGCGTGACTGAATCGTCAAGAGTATCCTTAATTATACCTGACATAGAACGGAATTTATATTTGATGGAATTTATATGTATATTACAAGTTTGATCCTCAGAGAATCCAATCATTCCTCTAAATATGGACCAAGGCGATATACCCCCGAACAATGCCATGTCTATTCTTTTCATTTGTTCAGTGGTTAATTCACCGTCTGTAAACTTCAGAATTTGTGAAATTAAATTATTATATACGATAATATACACAAATAAGTTATTACGTTATCTGACATCGTCGAAATCATTTGCTCTTTACTTTATTTGCTATTTTGCTGAAACGAATTTTTAAGAAAACAACTACTGTGTATCACCACGATGAACTATTTTGCGTTTTTTTATTCTCTCTCTCATTGACTCTCAACATTTCATTTAATAAGATTATTACTGCATTACTGCTATGAGTTTTTCAACGACCAATTTGACTATTTTAATTTATTGACT
>NW_017299877.1:38059-39078 GCF_001594075.2 Trachymyrmex cornetzi | reverse complement strand
TATTTTTATTTATTTTATTTTATTATTTTATATTTTATATATATTTACACTGAGAAAAAAATTTACTGGAAAAAAAGAAATTTTCCTGAATTTTAGTAAACCATGATTTTAAGAAAACATGGTTTACTAAAATTCAGGGAAATTACTTTTTTTTTTTTAAGTTTTTTCTCAGTGTATTTATATTATACCTATACTACACATTTTATACACATTTGGATTTGCACATATTTAAACGCGTAATATAGAGCAGAACCTTATTTTTACCATATCAGTACTGGATATAGCATACAAATTATGAAATCGAGTTACATCCCTTATCAGGCCCGAATTTGGGTAGCCGAATTAGGGTCGAACGTCAAATTCGACATGCCTAACTCGACCCTAATTTCTACCTGACTATTAATTTTTTTGTTTTTGTTCGGCATATAGTAAAGGCCCAAATAATTACCGGATCTGGTATACCGGATTCAGTATACCAAATCCAATAAATTCTATGGGCCTTTTCCGTGTGTTGGACAAAAATACAAATTTTTATTTTTGTTCGGCATATAAAAAAGGCCCATACAATTATCGGATCCGGTATACCGAATTCGGTATACCCTACCAAGACCTGTATTTGGGCATGATCCGGCGCAAGCTAAATCCGGCGTACCTGAACAAATTTCTACTCGGGAAATGGTCCCTTTTTGGGAAATGATCTCATAACCCTATTTCCCCCTTTAAATGATCTATTAACATAAAATTTTCTATTGTTAATTTATTCATTGTTCCTTAATAAAATACTTATATCTTAAATAGTTCCTAATACATAGTTTTCTAACGTTACATATGTATTTAATACATTATATTAGAAAACTACGTATTAGGAACTATTTAAGATATAAAATTTTCATTAAGGAGCAATGAATAAATTAACAATAGAACATTTTATGTTAATAAATTATTTAATATAAATATAAATTATTTAATATAATATAAAATATTAAAAATAAATAATATAATATAAATTATTTAATAAA
>NW_017299877.1:35748-37842 GCF_001594075.2 Trachymyrmex cornetzi | reverse complement strand
CAATGTCTTAAATAACGGTTGCATTTATGTAAAACCTCCAAGAAACGAATAAATTAATAATAACATCTCCTGACGTCGTGAGAATAATCATGTGAGAATAATCATTAATTTATTCGTTTCTTGGAGGTTTTACATAAATGCAACCGTTATTTAAGACATTGGATTATTTACTCTTCTTATATTATTGACAAGATTGTTCTTTAATTATTAGGAAATGTTCCAATTAATTTTTTATGATAATATTATGCTAGCGACATTAGGATAAGTTATATTTATTTTTATTATATATTTTTTAAGATTTTACTAATGTGTGACCGGATTTCTAAGATAAAGTTGTTTTGCATTGAAAATGACCCGATCGGAGTCGAAACGTTTGTAATGTTATTATTTTAATTAAAATTGTTCGTTGTAATATTGGTTCTATGCTCTGTTAATATTTATATTATTTCAATAAAAATTTGGCGGAAGATGCGCTCCTAGTATATTTCTGGTATAGGAGCGCTCGGCGGCTAGTGATGCACATTTGGCTCCCGGCACTACGGAAAACCAGTCCCACCACTTTTACCTCCACCAAGCAGACACCTTCTGGCATCGAGTCGGCCGTCTTCGCCGCTGCACGAGAGCGAGCGAGACAGCGAGAGACAGCGCCCGTCCTTCTCGCTCTACAAAAGAGTATTAGAACGAAAAAGACGGCCGCTCTCTCTCTCTCTCTCTTGCTATCTCCCTTCCTCTAGTATCATAGTCGCTTATTATAAGCGACCGAAAACCGAAAATGTACTTCCTCGCTCGGCGTATTCCTGTACAAGGTGTTCTGATCTTTTTTGCCAATCACTTTTGTGTAGATAGAGCGGACTAAACTGAGTCGAAAAGTCTTCTACAATTTTGCAATTTTCGCAATAGTTAACAAAATATTAATTACTAAAAATTGCAAAATATTAGCTTTGAATAATTTTTTGGGAAGGCTCCGATTGCACACATTGCATGTTGCACACATGCGTCGCTAATTGGCTAATTTAAAAATAAAATATTCTCATTGGTAAAGCAGTGAAAAATTACTAGGCATCAGTTGATATGAATGGTGTGTGCAATCGGGATTGTAGGCAAACGGGATCCTCCCAATTTTTTACTTAAATATTATCAACTTTACAGAAAAACTACAAGAGACAAAAATTATTTATTTTCTTCTCATAAAGAGAATTTTTTGAGAATTTTTCAGAATTTTTTATCAACTTTTTAGTACTGCATTTCCTTATTTTTATCAACATGAGAAAATACGATATTAAAAAATTCTGAAAAAATTCTCAGAACTTTATGAGAAGAAAATAAATAATTTTTGTCTCTTGCAGTTTTTCTGTAAAGTTGATAGTATTTGAGTAAAAAATTATTCAAGACCAATATTTGGCAATTTTTAGTAATTAATATCTTGTCAACTATTGCGAAAATTGCAAAATGGTACAGGACTTTTCGACTCAATTTAATCCGCTCTATCTACACAAAAGTAATTGGCAAAAAAGGTCAGGACACCCTGTACAGGAATATGCCGAGCGACCGAGAAAGTACATTTTCGGTTTTCGGTCGCTTATAATAAGCGACTACGATACTAGAGGAAGCGAGACAGCGAGAGAGAGAGAGCGGCCATCCTTTTCGCTCTAATACTCGCTTGAGCGAGAAGGATGGGCGCTGTCTCTCGCTGTCTCGCTCGCTCTCGCGCAGCGGCGAAGACTGCCGACTCGATGCCTGCTTGATGGGGGTAAAAGTGGTGGGGATGGTTTTCCATGGTGCCGGGAGCCAAATGTGCATCACTGGTCTAGTTTCCCCTGTCGTCCGACTGTAACAAGGGAATACTCGACTGTAGTTGGTTGGTTTTTACATTCTGATCCGGTTTTAACGCTTGGTGGAAACTAGGCCACTGCCGGCGTCTCGGCCGTGCTGCGGTGGTCACGCGCCAGAATCGGTCCGAAATGTGCAAATTCTTGCGAGCACTGCAAGGGGAAAATCTTTTAAATGTAGTATCTAATTCAATCTTTATTTGTTCAAAAAGATTCTAAATAATATATTCTCTCTCTCTCTCTCTCTCTCTCTCTCTCTCTCTAT